>NC_142814.1:42466973-42629844 GCF_049724085.1 Artemia sp. Qi Xiang Cuo | reverse complement strand
TAGATAAAGAACTGGCGAAACAGTTATTTAAACCTGTAAAATTCATTAAGTTTGATGTTAACCACCAAAACTTACGAGCTTAAGTGTCTGATTCTTAGAAAACCGGGAGAACATCCCCAAAAACTTGAGTATTCCTGATCAAAATTGCACCATTAACATCTGCAGATCAGGCTACTCTCTTCTAAAGGTTTCAAGCCCTTTTTTTTACAAAAATGTATAATTTTGTATTTCTTATGAGAACGATTATCACGGGGGCACCTTTTTTATTCTTTTTTCTTAAGGGTTATCATATTGAATCAATGGCCCTAGATTACTAGAGGACGGCTCATTAGAAATGAAAACAAAGCTTATGTTAATTTTTTCAGAAGTAAAAAGACGGTAGCACAGCACAGTGACATTTTTCACCATTTTATGCCACGAAACAGCAATTTTGTTCCAGGGAGTGCCAAAAGCTATTAAGGGAAATTTATAAAAAAAAATAGTAGGCCATGTTTGAAACTATCTCAACAAAATATCCCGCTGTCTATGAAAAATATACAGTTAATATAAAAAATAGTTTTAAAGCTTCACTTAACTGAGTTAAATTATTTGAGGTTCGATAAATTGCCTACAGTGGCGTATATTTGGGAACCAGCGAGCTTCAATTAGAATATCTTATTTTCCCATTTGCATATATTTTTTAATTTCATCTTTTTTCTTATGGATTTTTACCCCACTGTCCCTCATTCCAGCTTTCTTGGGGAATATCCCCGTAAAAATATTTTTTGGAAGAACTTCCCTCATAACCATAAAACTCGTACCCTATAATTAAAATATGATATAGCAGCTCTTAATAAACATGCGGGGTAGGGCGGTTGTATCTATTCACGGATAATTATAATGCTTGAATCACTGTTATCTGACTACTGAACTTGAATATGAAGAACAGGGGTTGAAAAAGACAGTAACAGCCTCCTTGACATTTAAGAGAGCCTCAGCTCAAACAGCTCATGGTTGCAAACTGTAAGCGAAGAATAGCCCACATCAATAGAGACCAGAATACTTAAAAAACAAAGTTTTGATTGCAGCATATGCAGTGTTTCCTCCAGAATCTTGATAGTGGTTATTACTTCTACAACTACAAACAGTTCCCTACAATTCTGTGATCTCCTTATCCACTGTAATTTGTTCAAACCTTGACTCTTCACTCTCTTCCATGAAGTTCCTACTGCTATTAAATCCTTGTTTTTTACCTCTTCCCATACCATTTGGGGCTTGACCTTCTTTTCTTTTGGCCAAAGAAGGATGATCAAAAAGGACAACCTTTTGGACTCTGTCACCTTTCATCTGTAAAACGTCGCCAACCCTCTTAACCATCCACTCAATTATAGCCCTAGAAGCAGTGGCAGAGCTAAAGGTGGGGATGTTCTTTTCTATACTATTTTTCTTATTATGTTTTGAATATCAGATGTCCAAAGGTCTAGCGACTAAGGATTACAGAATGTTTGAAGCTAAAAACAGGGTTAAGGATAAAACTTTGTTAGGTTGCCGAGAACAATTGTTTTTGTGTTTCACCAGATTCAATAGTTTCACCGTAAATGTATTTCGCCCTGTAATATTATTCGCAGGATAAGGGTAGGAATATCCTTGAACTATGCTATCATTTTATATTAGAACTTGGATAAGAACGACTTATAATTGAAGCGGATTAGATTTTGCTTTTGTGTCCTTCGCTCGAGTAAAAACCACTGTAAGTAAGGAGCTACGCGGCTCAATAGTAACCGAAACTCTAAAAAAAGAAATTTTGATACCAATAGACACATCAAAAGAATTAGATTTTTATGCTGATTTCAAATATATAAGTTTAATCAAGTTTTGTCTTACACGTCAAAAGTTAAGTGCCAGAGAAAATTTGTATTATTTTCGAAAAAGTGGGGTAAGACCCCCTAAGAGTTATAGAACCTTAATAAAAATCACACCATCAGAATCAGCGTATCAGAAAACCTTACTGTAGAGGTTTCAAGCTCCTATCTACTAAAGTGTGGAATTTTGAATTTTTTGCAAGAAGAGAGATCACGGATGCGTGTTTATTTGTTGACTTATTAAAGCGTGTTTATTTGTTGTTTATTAATATGACTTAATATCTCACAGTCCCGGGGGATGGGCTGCGGGTTATGAACTTTGCCCAATGTTTACATATAGTATTGGCTATTGGGAAGTATACAGACGTTTACAGGGGGAATTTTTCTTGTAGTGGGAGGGGTTGATCGGGGGTTACGTGGGAGGATCTTTCCATGGAGGAACTTTTCATGGGAGAAAAGGACATTGCTACGAAGGGGGCGCCGGATTTCCCAGCATTATTTAAAACAACGATTAGAAATTAAATATAAAAAAAAACAAGTTTTCAAGTGAAAAACTTTTCAATACTTAAAACGAACAGAAACTAATACGTTTATGATTGGGTTCGCCTTCTAGTCAATACCTCGCTCTTTACGCTAAATTTTTTTAGTACTTTCATAAGAGCTATATATTATAATTATCGGTTTTTGTGTTTAAGGGGTCATTCTTCAAGAATTGGAAAAACATTCGAACTTTAGCGTAAAGAGTGAGGTATTGACTAGGGGGGCGAACTCCCCTAATATACGTAATAAAAATATATGAATATAAAAGTTCGTTACGTAAGTATTCGTAAGTTAAGTATATTTATTACTAATAAAAACGTTCGTAAAGCAAATTAAACAATTTTCGAGAAAGCCATTTACCCAAAAAAAAGTAGAATTAATATAGAAATTTCGTTTTAATTATTCATGTACGGTGAGCAAAAATCAAAACATGCATTAATTTAAAAACGTTCATAGATTAAATTAAAAAAAAACAAGTTTTTTTAACTGAAAGTAATGAGCGGCATTAAAACTTAAAACGAACAGAGATTATTCCGTATGTGAAAGGGACTGTCCCCTCCTCAATACCTCACTCTTTACGCTAAAGTTTGACTTTTCCTCACAACTCTACTTTTTAAAACAATAAAAAACTTTAGCGTAAAGAGCGAGGCATTGAGAAAAGGACAGCCCCTTTCATATACGGAATAATTCTGTTCGTTTTAAGTTTTAATTTCGCTCCTTACTTTCAGTTAAAAAAAAACGTTTTAAGTTTTAATTTCGCTCCTTTTTTTTAATCGATCAAAGAGCTAAGTCTGAAATACACTGAACCAAGTACAAAGAAAATGTTCCTTGATAAATTACTATTTCAATGAAATTTAAGAAGTACAAAATAAAGGAAGAAAAATAACCCTGCTTAAGTTTGTCCTACCGTAAATGATTCTTTATCCCAAGTTTTTCAGCGTTTTTAAAACCCAACGGCAATTCATAAAAAGAAATAATTAACATTGAAAATGATTTCACTGAGTAGCTGATTATGGCTGTCCAGTTTTGGTCCTGAAAACATGGCAGCAAAGCATCTTCCTAGCCCATTTCAACCACGCTTTTTCAACTTTGAATATTTTACTCGAAAATGATAACTGACTTTGAAATCTTTTGTGAGTAAAACGGCAATTAAACTTGCTCATTGATCTGACTGACGAATACTGTCAATCGCAGCAATTTATCCTACGTGAACCAAGGGTGAGTAATAAAAAAACAAAAAGAAAAATATCAAATTTATGGGTTTATTCAAGACTAATTGAACTCACAAAGAAAACTAATAAAATAATTGACCCAAACAAACACTCAAATCTTTGAACATGGTGAAAATATTACAGAAAAAGCCAAAAAAAACTGGCTAATACTCTCTTTAGCCATTAAATCAAGCCTCTACATGAGAGTCTGCCTTCTCCGAAGTGCCTCTTTCTCTGCCTTTGTCAATGAGAAATCGTCTATTTTCAGCGTACTGTAAAGTTGCCTTACTCTTTTGGGCAATGGGCGATTTTCACCGTAAATTAGGTAGGCCGATTGTAATAGCTTGTTCTTTAGTTGACGCTGTTCTACAGCAATTTTTTTGCTCTGTTTGGTTGGGTATTATCAATATCACTATTTCTAATTAATTCAGAACCCAGACAAATCAATGAAATAGTCTTCATTGGAAAATATTTGAAATTGTATATTCTCCGAGAGGGGTTGTTGGGGGTGAAATTGTTCATAGTAGACATACATGACGCTGACATCAACATTTTCGGAATATAATAGATTCAATGAGGAGGCAATTGGTGGATATGATTCCTTGTGAGGGAGATAATTCATCTTATGAGAAGAAATTCTTCTTCTATATAACCATCTTTTTCTTTTTCTTCTTATTGGTCTTCCTTGTTTTAATTCTCAAAGTCCCTGTTGATGTCCTTTGCTTCTTGTCTGGGTGGAGACTGATGAGTGAATGATGTGAACGTATCCTTTTAAATACATCCCCATTTTGTCGAGGTTTTAGTTGCTCATCAATGGCTTTTGCTGAAGATCTAATATTTTCCTTAACACTCCCCTTGAAATTCTTGCCCGACCCCCAGTCCTGTAGTGTGGAGGTAGCAAAATTTGATGCAGCTGGTACAAGATATTTTCTGGCAAGGTGTAGTGCAGAACGAAATAACCTTGCAAGCTAGCTACCAAGACCATAGCGAGACATTGTAGTGCTATCCTCTCAGTAGTCCAATCCATTGCCTATTTGACGTGGACTCAAAGCACCAACCTAAAAATCATTATCAGGGCAGAAAAATGGAATTCTTCTATTGTTCATTTTAGGTGATTGTGTCGTCGATGACAATGGGTCGAAAATGACATGGAATCACTTCTAAGCCTTTTCTTATTGATAGGGTATCACCCAATTCACTTCTTAGTGTTAACTGGCAGAGTTCCCAATACGAAGTGTTTACAGGATCATACTGAAGATGCTTTATATTATAGTGATGAACAAGTTCATGAGTTGTTTTTCGTTCAAGAACACGTAGGAGAGGGACATTTGAATTATCGACTCTCGACGTTTCCACAAAAGATGCATAGAGAAACATACAAGAGTCCGAAGCGAAACCAGGTGGTTAATCAGCAAAAATAACTTGATCCATCCCGTAAATGGTGCCAGCATTTTTCCCATGGATCATATTCTGTTTGAAGCCAAGAGCATCTCTTAGATTATCATTGAGAATAATTATTTAAGTTTCGATAGTTTAACTGGTGTAAATTCTACCAAATTTAAAATAGTAATTAGGATGCCATATACTAATAATGCAAGGCGAAATTTTTCTATTGCTTGTATTGCATTAAACCTTCTTCTTATCATATTAAATATACTTCAGTTTGGCATGTGTATAGTCACTAGGATTAAGTGCTTCAACCCATTCATAGTCGACATAGCAAAACCCATTCATAGTCCAATCGAATTGCATAACTTTTATATCATACACTCGATCCTTTCTCAGGATGTAATAGGTATTTTTGAGAAAACAGTCGACAAGAGCCAATTCATACGCACCGTAAAATTCGATGGCAGGGGATAGTTTTGTCCAAAAATCAATTGTCGTATTCAAGGCATTGTAGAGAGGATCGGAAACGCCGTACATCAATGTCACATATAAAACCTTGGGCATTGTCAGTATCTTCAGCAACGATACAATAATCAAAATCATAGTTGTATCATAGCCACCGAAAAAGTCACTGTTCCTTAAACCTGCAAGTAAGTGTCTTTAATATATTTTCAATTTGATAGATTACACTAGCATTTTTAACTTTTTGCAGTTCATAGTCATAAAAGCCGCCGAGAATCTCTTCATCTTTGGTATCACGCAAGCAATAAGTTGTGGGTTTAGTGTCTAGGATTTTTGCCACTTTAAAAAGTTCAGTAGACCACAAGTAATTCCCCTTTTCAAAAACATTAGTTGTTCTATTAATTTGAGCAGTATCACCGACATCTAATTTATTTTCCTTATTGACTTTTGATTAATTAAAATATGGTTTAATAGGGGTGCCAATTGTATCATGATCAGAATGATGAACGTCCATCGTTAATAAGCTGGATAAAGATCGATGAGGTTAATGATTATAAATTAGCATGATTTTATCTAGATCATGAATAAAAGTCGATGTATTTTTCAATGTACAATATCTTGAAATTAAAAGTCGAATAGCTCTTATCAATTGTTCTGCCAATGCGGCCTTCATAGGGCTGTAACTATGATAGAGCATTGTACTATATTTCCCAAGTACTTTTGCAGCATGGGGATTAAGAAATTCACAACCGCGATCCGTTTGAATTTTTTTATATGAATCCTTTTGGAGAATACTTTAAATTGCCTGAGCAACTTCAATACCTCACTTTGATCGCAATGCAATTGCATATACATAGCGACAATAAACACTGAGTGCAAGTAGGATGTAATTTTATGGTGTATTGTGTTATCGTTGAAGCTCGGCAAGAGTCAAGTGGTCCGCCTGCTTAATATAAAACAGGTAAAAGGCAGTGGTTTTACGATTTGACAGGGCGCAAGGTTTATGATTTCTGTGCAGGCTGTTGCTTGGCTAGTTACTTAGACAGTTATGAACATTCTAAGTTTAAGACTCAGTTAACTTGGTACGTATGGTGGGGGTAAATATTCTCAATGCTTTGCAAATATTTTCATAAGAACCTTTCAGAACTTCAACCATTTTGAACGTAAACACGTTGTGTAATGTCCGCTACCCTTTTGTATACTGGCTGGTGGTGACGTTGACTTGATACGTCTTCGCTTTTTTCTAGCTACCAGTGGTGTGCTAGTATTTCCTAAATTTGATTTAAAATCTTCTTCTTCAAGTTCATATTTTAATGGTGTCAATGTTGTTGATGCATGTTCATTTAATTTTTTTAGAATTTGTCTATTGCCAATAAGACTTTTGGGGAAGCTTAATGTATTTAGAAAGTTGTATAGATGAGTGTCAAATGATAATAGTCCTTTATGATTTGTAACCATGTCATACATTAAATCAAGTATATTATAGCTCTTGCCCTGAATTATAATCCTTTCCCCATTGCTCAAAACTTGAATTTGACCACTTTCCAAGAGATAGGTTAGGAGTCGTTTAATTTGTTCAACATATGAGTGGGGCCTTAGATTTCAAAATTTTAATAAAAATTAAAACAATTACTCCTTATTTAATTTTGTTACAGCAGCAGACTCTTGAGAAGATTATTCTTTTTTGGGATCATCAGCAGCAGCAGCAGTGGGCTTCGATCGATAGGACTTGTGTTTGTCCACTTGGCGAAGCGCATCTTGAAGTAGAATCAGTTTTTTATCATCCTCAATAGTTTCATTGTCAAGGAATTTACTCAGATTGTTCTCAAAGTGTTCAACTGGTGAGAGAGTGAGTTATGTTTGATTCAATTTATAGGGTTTTGCCATTCTCACTACAGAAAACTGTTTACAAGTCCCGCAAAAATTTGCATTCATATGGTGAAAAAGCTACCGCCCGTTTGGAGAGTTAGTGTCCTTTTAAAATTACTTAATTTGTTTTTAGAGGCCAATGTACGGACAATAGAACGATGTTGCTTTGCCTGTTGCTTAACTACTTCTGGCAATTGAACATTACCCTCGGTCAAATTCATCCAAAGTTCAGATATTAGATCAATGAAATAATTGTCAATACCGTGTTTGAGCATTGCTTTTTTAAGCTGAGTTTTTGAGTTGCACATAACTGACAACTAATATCTGTTTTCCAGTAGTTTCCGCGATGTCGTGATAGCAAATAATAGATTTGTTTAGGTTTCGCTAGGATATATGCGGTATTTTCATCGTCAAAAATATCTTTGGCCACAAAAAAATACTCGGGCATATTTTGATTGAGATCCAATAGGATATAAACGGGGAGTTTATTAGTTGCCTTATTGTATGCTGAGAGCAAAAATTTAGGGGCACCTGGACAAATTTTTTTATTGAGTGCTATTAGCGAGCTAGAATCACGAACAACTTTGTAGATGATATAGTAGGTGCAGTTCAAAGCAAGTGTTCGCATACATTTGCTCTGATGAAAGAGATTGCGTAGAACCAGAGTAACGGAAATCTGTTCGTGATGAGAGCGAACAGTGAACAATTGCAGCATTTCCTGGGACCATTGTTCAATAGATTCAGCCAGATCGTCAATGATCAGCAAAGAGTTTGGTTCAATAATGTTGAAAACATCAAGTCTCTGTATGAACTGTATCTGCACCAATCCCATGGTGGCAATCGCTTTTATTTTATCGTATGACTACTGACAAATATTGGAGCAATGTAAGATTTTTTTTGGATTTTTCGCAAGCATTTCATTACACATTTTTATTACTTTAGTTAAGAGTGTTGTTTTGCCCGATATTGAGGACAAACACAGTCATAACCTTAATGGCGTTTTAAATCGATACTTGTTCCTTTCAGCAGTTTACCTGAACAACTAACTGTAGACCCTAATTGTCTAATGACTAAATAATTTCCCTACTACTACTACTCTGTTCTTCAAGAAGAATAAAGAATCATATTTTCTTTTATTATATACATAAAAAAAAGTAACAATACTTAAAAAAGCACATTAAACATGAAAAAATACACTTCTTTTTAAAATTTATTTATAATAAAAAATACAATATTTACATGGGCACAGAGAAAAAACATTTGAATACTTTTTGTTTATTTATAGAGAAAAAAAATACAACATTAAATTAGAGAGCACTTGAAAAAAAAATATCACTTTTTTTGAATGAAACATTTACAAAAAAAAATCTGTTCTAAGTCAAAAAGATAACTTTGATAGTGGCGGTGCGCCCCCGCTTGCGGCGGCCCCCCCCCCCCCCGGGCCGCGAGCCCCCTCCCCCCTGGGCCACTAGGCCCCCCTCCAAAGGTCTTAGGAAATAATTTACAGGACTTTATTTAAACCGAGACTTTCCCTATGGGTAACACATTCGGCCTGGTCTGAAGTTAAATAGTGTCCAAGGGGAGGGTAGTCACACCATCTTGACAAACATAGACCTTGTCGGAAATGGTACTCATGGCAATTTTTTCTATATTTACAGTAAAGTTTCTGTATTTTAGAGAACTAATTGCCAGCAATTTGGCTCGCGGAATTCTATTTTGAACAATAGAATTCTTATAAATGTCCACATCGAAATTCTTATCCACATAGTGCGTGGGTACTCCTTTGCAACGTTTCTTGATTTCCTCGTCGTGTGTCTGTATA
Organism: Artemia sp. Qi Xiang Cuo; assembly: GCF_049724085.1. Classification (NCBI taxonomy): domain Eukaryota; kingdom Metazoa; phylum Arthropoda; class Branchiopoda; order Anostraca; family Artemiidae; genus Artemia; species Artemia sp. Qi Xiang Cuo. The sequence goes on along the minus strand of NC_142814.1, from coordinate 42,620,710 downwards.
AAGTACACCTTCGAACCTACAAACATACCACGGGAAATCAAGTCGCGTCCCGTTTACGATTTAAAAAAAAAAAGCTGATTGGGTGCCCGACGTTTTACTAGCTCAGGGTAAAGACCACTCCAATTGGTGTAGTCCATCTGTTAGCTGAAAATTTCACCGTGTGCCAAATCATCAATTAGATTTGGGGTTTTTACTTTTAACAGTAGAGAATCCGTGTCCCCGTAACAGACCTCTACTTGCCCCTTTTCCGGCCACTGTACCCTAGCCACATTGTAGTAGATTTCCAACATGAGCTTTTTAGAGATCTCCAGGATTGCACTGCCTGCAGCAATGTTTTTATTCAAGACAATGTGTGTTTTTTACCTATTCAAAAGTACCATGTTCTAGCTGATTATTGTGAAGAGAGTGTAATTGGGATCGGTAATAATTCGAGCACATTTCTTAGGGTCGGTCACGACGTCACAACGATTCCATTGACAAACACTCTTCACGTATTTTGCCGAAAGCCGAATTCAAAATGAGTTAAAAAATTTCTTTTTCAGCCTTCGTCTGTGCTTCAGAATGTTTGCTGACAAAAGTGTCAACAAACATTTTTAGATATAGTTTTTGATTAAACTGGAGTACTCGGTGAACCTTTGTGACTTTAAAACCGTTGTTTCACATCCATTTTAACGCTACATTATGTACAACTATTTGTTTTTTTAGCAGAAGGTGAGCAATAATTTTTTGTTTTGAAGGCGCCAATTGCAATCCGTCCTTCTTTACTAAACGCCGATTGCGAGGACTCAAAGAGTCCTTTGTCACAGGTCTATTGATGCACGGGAAAACAAAATCCTTTACCGAATCGTGAAGCTCGACTGGTATCTCTCCATCAATTTCAAAAAACCATCCAACCGGGCCATTCTCCTCACCACTGTTAAAGTTGGGGAAATGGGGAGCTTGAGGGTCATTGAGCCATTTATAGTCGCCACAAGGTAACGCATAATGGGATATGGCCGAAGGGTAGTGAGACTTCATATCGAGGAAAACTACCTCCTATTTTATCCCCTTCTTAGCTCCAGTTGGATCAGTTTCCAAGATAAGATCCGCGTGAAAAACACACCCCCCCCTCATTGATCTTTCTATAAACAGATGCTGATCAATGTCTGTGATTAGCCCTATTTTTCTCTTACTAATTTTTAGGATGAGTTCCATCACTAGATGAGGAGAAGATAAATAATAGTCCAATTCAAGATTAAACTCCTCATAGAGTGTATCCGTATTTTTACACATAATGTCTAACAGAGTTAACACGTTACTCGACAAATACAATTTGTAGTAGTCAAACCCATATTTATATCCCCCCTCTGCCCACACTTTTTTAATAAAACTGTATTCCTCTGATGAGCGAGTACGATCGGGAAGGATTTCATATATTAACAAATTTTAATCAATTTACTCCACGGCAACTTTTGAAGTGGAACAATAATGGTTTAAAGTATTGGTGCCCTTGGCTGCCAACAAGCCATACGTACCAGTTGGAAATTGTTGCTTGAGAAGGGCGACAGCATTGCCACCGTCATCGTTTTTCTGCACTTGAATTAATTCGCTCAATGATTTAGGGAAAAAACTGTATGAATCTAACAAGCGAATTTTATTCGTGTACTCAACGTCGGCTTCAACAAATTTCCACATAAATTCCAAAACAAGCAACTTTTCCGATGATTTATGTATAATTTTGTAGGTAAAGCTGTCTATCACCCATGCATCATCTATTGTTCCATTTTTTTGAGGATGCGCTAATGCTGGTACTAGCATATACTTTATATCGTAGTTAGCATTATGTATAAAAACAGGTAGAAAAAGTTGCTGTTGAATGTGTGAATTACATTAATAGTGAGCCCACGCACGAAAGTTACTTTTTCCTGTTGAATTGGGGTCAGTAAGGTGATTGTGGTCCTGGAACGCATCTTTTGGGGCAAGAGCACCCCTACATACCCAGAAAATCGTCCCCTTTTCCAACGACAGTTGCTCTTTATCTGGCAATGTCATTGGGTAGTTGGTATGAAGTAATCGTGAAATTGCCCCATTCGCTGTTTTTATTAAAGAAATCAATAGCTTTTCCATGCTGCCCTCCTCGTCCATAGCCAAAAAAACTCTTCTAATTGCATTTTATTGTTGGAATCGCGACGGGCATGTGCATAGGAACACGCAACTAGTTTGTAATCCTTGACTATATTCGGCTTTGATGGGTTCGATACCTCAATCAGTCTTGATTCACAATCCAGACACACTTTATCAACTTGTAGCAGAGTATTTTGGAAATTTTTAAATTGTAAAGTGTCCTTGCCTTCTGCCGGCATTTCAATTCTTTGATTTCCATGAATTTTGCAATGCCTCATGTGATCTGAGAATGTTCGCTCAGATCTTAAGGGGGAAAGGCACATGGGACAATAAAAATGTTCTCCTCTCCTCAATCCTTGGGATAGGAGTTGACTTAGCGCTGTGACGGGGAAAAAATTTCCATAGGAATTTAAATATATTGAAGGTTGATAAATAACTCAATTTCAATATTTAAAATTTTCTATAATTTGTGTCCTCACTAAGTACGAAACTCCTTTTCTATTTGTTTTTTTTCCCCATCTATAAATTCAGTGTCATATTGGAGAACAACAACCCACACCCCGACAATTTCATTTTCGGTTTCAAATATTCTTATTTATTTCAAGGACACCGGACACTTTCCCTCTAAACAATCAAAATTTACTTTATGGAAATTTTTTCCACCGTTGCGAGCAAGTTTGTCGAGATTTTTCATTGTTGACTCATTATAAAATGTTTTATGGGCTGCTGTTAAAAATACATATTTATAGCATTGCAGCCCCGTGTCAAATCTGAAACTTTGAACCCCTTTGGTAGCCAACAAATCTGGGTGACATTTTATTCTGGTACCTCGCCCTCCCCTTAAAATAAAGTTCTTTTTAAATCTACTGAGATTCAGATCCATGTGTTCAATGTATAAAATTGTGGACCCACTACCCCTCTCATGAAGTGTGTCCAAAGTTGAGATTAATTTATTTACCCAGTTAAAAAAGTTGTCTTCGAATTCGTTTAGACCTGGGTAAAAATTCTGGTTCCCAGTTGAAAAATGAAAATAAAAAATATCCCCAGATGTCCCCTTTTGTAAATAAACGTTTTGATTCATTGATGCTTTAACCCCTCCTTGATCCTCCCATTTCTGAATCTGAATCTTAATTTTTGCTCGAATTCTGTCGATATAGCTATGGCGAACTTTCACAGGGTCAGTTAAAATAATGCCAACGTTTTCCTCGGGAGGGTTAAAATCTACCCTATATGTTTGCAAATGACCTAGAGCAGACTCTAACAAATAAAATTCACGCAAGTCTAGGGACTCAGCACGATTTTCATATCATGTACCTGTTTATACAGGACTTGATTCACTAATTGTAAAGTTATTACCAAAGATTTTCTTGGAAGAATTAGGTCCAGCATTGTGCGTTGCTGTGCTATTAAGCAGAACAGTAGGGGTGAATCAGGATTGTTAATAATATTGGTCTGTTTAACTGCAAGGGGCTAAGATGACATGAGATCCCCTATTACTTTTTCCAAGGTGTTTGGGGACAATTGATCAAGCCAGCCAGTATTGTCCTGCGACGTAATTTCTTTACGAGGACTTGGTTTAGTTACACTAGTAACATCACCTAAATGTTCATGCATAAATCGGTCTACCCGGTCCGGATTCTTTATCATATAAGTAACGCAATTTAAGGTGTCTAGGTTAGCTATGTCCCCAAAAAAATCGTTAAGAAAACTACCTTGCCATTTCATATTATCTACAACTAATGTAGGTTCGTCTCTGGACTCCATTGGCGGTGATAGAATTGGCCCTGCAAATTCCGATGTTTCATTATCCAACGGCAGTTCTATTTCATTAATCTGTAGAAAAAAGATTTTATTTTCCATATGAAATAACCATTATTTTTATAAAGTTAATAAACTATGTTAATTTTTCATAGTCATTGTCCCACCATCTGAGCAATTAAAAGAAGAAAAAAAAGTTATAGTGGGGTATGTCTTTCATAATGACAATTGAACATGCTAAAAAATATATATCGTTTTAGTCAGGAATATGAAGTCTTATTCTTAGAGCATAAGTTAGAACAAGAGAATGATATATAAAACTAATGGTTTTATTCAAAAAAAAATTTTAGAATAAAAATGCAAAATAGGGATCCATCTTTAGTGCCTGTCCCTCTTGATTATAATTCTCAATAAAATTCGATCAACGTTCAACCGATGCAGTATGTTCTATGAAGCATTGTTCTTCAGCTTCGGTTAATGGCCATGAATCCCATGTATTGGTTGCTGGTGTTGGTGTAACTTTCTTTAAAATCCGAATTTTCCTATGTCATTTAGCAACGGATTTGATTGAAGTGCTGGACGTAGTTAACCTGGACTAAATAAATCTTTGTAAGCAAAACTTTTTTCCCCTTCCATATCAATAACTAATGTGCGATTAAAATGTTGGATGATCCTATTTAGGGCAAATTTTGTTAATAACACACGTACACATGCGCACATGCATGCACACACACACACACATACAGACACACAGAAACAGACACACAGACATACATACACAGACACATACAAACATACACAGACACAGAGACACACACACAGACATACAAAAATACACACACACACACACACACACACACACACACACACACACACACACACACACACACACACACACACACACACACACACACACACACACACACACACACACACACACACACACACACACACACACACACACACACACACACACACACACACACACACACACACACACACACACACACACACACACACACACACACACACACACACACACACACACACACACACACACACACACACACACACACACACACACACACACACACACACACACACACACACACACACACACACACACACACACACACACACACACACACACACACACACACACACACACACACACACACACACACACACACACACACACACACACACACACACACACACACACACACACACACACACACACACACACACACACACACACACACACACACACACACACACACACACACACACACACACACACACACACACACACACACACACACACACACACACACACACACACACACACACACACACACACACACACACACACACACACACACACACACACACACACACACACACACACACACACACACACACACACACACACACACACACACACACACACACACACACACACACACACACACACACACACACACACACACACACACACACACACACACACACACACACACACACACACACACACACACACACACACACTCACACACACACACACACTCACACACACACACACACACACTCACACACACACACACACACACACACACCCTCTCACACACTCACTCACTCACAGACTCACACAAACACACACACACAAACACACACAAACACAGACAAACACACACAAACATACACGCACACGCAGAAATATTCTTACAGGATGAAATTGAGCCGCTAACCCCTTAGCCTATATTCAATTAGTCTATAACATGCTGCAAAAACAGTGTCATATAGAAATACGCTGTGGAAACAATTTATGCGATATTTGAATTTCGACTTAAAAAATTCTTAATTTTCTCATAATTTTTGACGGGTTAAAATTTAATTCAGTTGATATTTAGTAAAGCATTAGAATTATTAGATATACGAAAAAAAAAGCGGTACATGTTATTTGAGACTCACTTTTGTAATGAACGGTTAAAATTCAAAATTTATGCCTGTAGGATTAAAAATTCAATCTTCTTGATGGGACATTTGATAAACGGATTAAATACACTCAAAAGCTAGCCTAGTTTAAGAATGACTATTCAACTGTCAACAATGAAATAGCGATTTGTTTATATAGTTAGCTTGTTTAAAGAAATAGTGGATTATTGCATTAGAAAAACGTCTTGCTTAAAAGAAAAGTTACAAGGTAAGGTTTTATAGAAATGCATGATAAGCTATTTGCTACTTCGGCGTTACAACAATTCTTTTTTATACTGCTAATTTGGTTAATGAAAGAATATAGATTAGTTTAGAAACAAATTTAAGTTATGCGGTTGAGAAAATTTGTCTTATTTTTGAAAAATACGGAAAAAAAATATATACATTTACAAATTCTGGCTGTACTTGTACATCATACGCCCCTAGCAATGCGTGAAAATGAGGTGTCCCCCCACTTTGATCAGATGAAGCTGACTTAAATTTCTTGTAGGGTTGCTTAGAGACTCCTGGCGGGTCCTACGAACTAGCAAATCTGATTACTGTTGCCCTTGCAACTTGTGATGATATAGTATCATCCCATCTTGGTCTCTTTCTAGAGGAAGGGCAAGAATCCATCTCAACATCCTTAAAAAAGAAGAAACATAATTAGTAATAAGCCCTCTTTTACAGATAATTTGCCCTCGACCCCCATGTAACTATACCCCTTTAACTGAACCCTCGTGCAACTCAACCTTCCCTTTTAAGCACTCTCTGAAAGTTCCAACTTAATACACAAATTCCTTAACGAAGAAATAGTTTGTTTTTTCACCTTACAATGAACGTGCTAGAATTGATACATTGACCCCTTCCCTGTCTTAAATTTTTTATAAAAGCCACTTAATCATCTGTTAAATCCCCTTTTTTCTTTCATCAAATACGTCTCGTTTAATTTGGCCATAAAAAGAAACTCTTGAATCGCACATACAAGAATCATTTATTTAACTCTGAAAGTTCCAACTTAACAAACAAATTCCTTAATGAAGAAACACTTTTGTTTTTTTTTCACCTAACAGTGAACATGGTAGAACTGATACATTGACCCCCTCCCTGTCTTAAATTTTTATAAAAGCCGCTTAATCATCTGTTAAACCCTTTTTACTTTCATCAAATACGTCTCGTTTAATTTGGCCAATCTCTGTGATAGCAAGAGCCTCTGAAATTTGATTCCCAAAACTGTCACTCTCTTTGTAACACGCAAGCTTTTCATTCAAACCGGAAAAATACAGTACGTTTCGAAAAAGGTTGTTTTTCAAAACAATTAAAACTTGTAAACATAGCTGTGGAGGAGAGATTTTATTTACATAATAGAAAAAAGCGTGCTTTGCCGTTTTTATCGAATATACTCATTATATTCTTAAGATTTTGTATTGTTGGAGGGGGGGGGCTAAGTCCCCCCTGAAATTTGAATTTACTAGTAAAACAATTTTTTTTTTAGCATTTTCAAAAGAGATATCTTAACCAACCATTGTGATTTGAAAGAAATTCGAACTTTATTGTAAAGAGCAAAATATTGAGGAGAGAGTCGACCTTTCATATCTACCGAAACTAATAAGCAAATTCTATTTTAATTTTTCATATACAATGAACCAAAATCAAAGTGAACATGCCTCTCTTTTTTGAATATTTACTAAAATTGAAATACATGGACTGTTTAATATTTAAAAGAAGGAAGCTTTTTAAAAGAGGTAACAACATGGTGAAAAAAAGTGTAAGGAAGGAATTTCTTACTTAGCTTAATGACGAGACAATTTCTTTTTATTATAATAACGAGAAAATTTTACTCACCAGAAGCTGCTTAGAATATTCCATATCTATGTAAATGATTGCAAAAATACCGATACTGATAGGTGAATGACCTATTCAAACTGTTGAAAATCCTAATCTGAAAGCTGAATATATACAAAAAATAATTGAATATATTAACAGCTAAACAAGACGCGCAGGTTTTCTAACACGGGATTTACCCTAAAAAGACACGTATATACCTTGAATTAGAAATCGGGTAAATTGCGTCAGAACAACTTGTCCTTCATCAAAGTGAAAGACAAGTCCTCAAAAGTATAAGACCATGTCTGGTTGGCCTAGAAACATATCTGGTTGGCCTGGAATGTGAGGGAGCTCTGAATCTCTTTGAAAAGGTGTCAAGCTTCTATTGAATAATGTAGAAATTGCTATACCTCCGAGCAAATTCCATATGTGGTTACTACTCTCTTATCACATTTTACATGCAATACCCATATCAAACAGTTCGAGGTAACGACTGTGAGTAAGGAGCAACTCAGCCCAATATTAACCGAAACTAATAAAAATGAATTTTATAACAAATAATACATTAAGAAATTGGCCTTTTATGCTAATTAGTAAAAAAAAATCATCAAAAAAGAAGTTTTTCAATAAAAAGTAAAGGCGATATTAAACTTAAGATCAATAGAAATGAAATTCTATAAATAATTCAAACTCAAAACGACCAAAAATCACTATTAAAGAATAAATGACACTCAAAACGAACAGAAAGTAAATAAACAATTATAGCAAAAAATTACAACAGGTACTTCTATAACTGAACAAATAAATCTCAAACAAATAAACTTAAATTAAATATACAAATCAAGCTTAAAATAGACAAAAATTACGATAAACAAGAGTTTGGCTACTGCCCCCTTCTCTAACTGGGAAAATCCTAAGCCTATTACGTCATTGAAGCTATACTGAAAACGAAGTATATTACAAATATTTGCTTTTGTGCTTACAAAATTGAAATCAAAAATAAAATTAAAATCATTGAAACGTAAAATCATTGAAGAAAGAAGATCAGCCTAAGTCAGTAAAGAACAAAAAATAAAGTAATTTTAATAGTAATAAAAACCCAAATAAGTCAATAAAAATTACCAGCAAGTAATTAAAATCCATTCCCCCCCCCCCAAAAAAAAAAAACTTTGGCTGGTGACACTTTTGATCCGTACGAGATCACGTCTTCGGGAAGCAATCACTCGTTCCTCTTAGCCCCAGCCTGTTGTCTCTTTGCACTTCAATCATAGGGCAACTCTTCTGCAGTTGCCACTAATTTACTATTTTCAAACTATTCTCTTTAACCTTGATCTTACCCTACTGTGAAAACTCAGCCCCCCCCTCGAACACGAACAAAGAATTGAATTAAATGAAAATTTGAAACTATAGGACATAGGTCGAATGTTTCAAAAATTGTCAATATTTATTCTTTCTCTTTGGAGACTCAGTTTTGTCTTTTGGACGTGGGGAGAATTTTTCAGGGTGGATTTTCCACGGGGGACTTTTCTACGGGGGAATTTTTCAGGGACATTTACGCCAGGGAATTTCTGCGGGAAGGAACTTTCAAGAAGAAAGCGCCTAGCACCATTATCAGCCAAAGGTGGTTAGAAAGAACATGTAAAAGATGTGAAAAAGAAAAGAAAAGTAAATCCATCAACAATTCTGTACGATTCAACCCTTTATCAAATAAAAAATATGCTTTCTCAACTGAAAGTAAGGAGCAACATTAAAACTTAAAACGAACAGAAATTATTACGTATACGAGGGGGGTTGCTCTTCATCAATACCTCGCGCTTTACGCTAAAGTTTTTTAGTACTTAAAAAAAACAAAAACTTCTCATTGTTCAAATTAAATGATCATAGTGTTTCAGGAGTCTTTCTTAAAGAATTAGTACATAATCTAAACTTTAGCGTAAAGAGCCAGGTGTTGAGGAAAAGCAACCCCCCTCATATATATAATAATCTCTGTTCGTTTTAAGTTTTAACGTTGCTCCTTACTTTCAGTTGAAAAACTTGTTTTTTTATTTAATTTCTGATCCTTATCTAAATATTGCCAGGAAAGCTGGGTACACCTCCAAGGAAAAGTCTAGAAAATTCAATCCTGGCGACAATTTACCCTTAACAATTACCTTTAAATCTTCACGCGTAAAATTGAGTCGGCAAAGAGAAAGTAAGAGTAGAATGGCCCCTATTGATCCGACGCGAACCACGTGGTTTATGGTTTTCTCACTGAGAATGAAAAAACAGAATTTTTCTCACTTGAAAAAACAGGAATTTTCTCACTTTTATGGATGTTTCTTGGACGGTTATGAGTGTCGGTCAATTAGTTTGATTTTTTTCATGGATGTCAACAGTAATTTATGTCTGTTTTATGGTTTTTGTCAGTGAGAATGGAAAAACAGTATTTTTCTCACTTTGATGGATGTTTTCTGGATTATTGAGTCTAATGGGGACAGAGTCAATGACCTCTTCTTTCAAGATCTTGTTTATTTATTGTTTTGGCCAAGTGCATGCTAGGGGCGAATGTTATGCCGTCCAGGAATTAGGAAACAGTTAGATCACGTGTTTCCTTCTCAGGCAATCAGAGACTCGGTTACATCTTCTTTCTCAGCCAATCAGAGGCTCGCTTACATATGTCGTTGTTGTTATGGTTTTTGTCAGTGAGAATGAAAAAACAGACATAAATTAATGTTGAAATCCGAGAAAAACATCAAATAAAATTTCCAAGAGAATTGTTTCCGGGGCAAAGTTTATTAATATCTTTGGAGTTCGACCAGAAGAATTGTTTCCGGGGCGAAGTTTATTAATGTCTTTGGCTTTCATCCAGAATTGTTTCTGGGCGAAGTTTTTTAATGTCTGACAGATGATGTCATGGTTGATTGATTTGTTACGAAAGGGGAATTAATTTGTTGTTTCTAAGGGGAATTACTGATTCACGAAAGGGGAATTAATTTGTTGTTTCTAAGGGGAATTATTGATTCACGAAAGGGTTTCCAAGTAATTTCAAATGTGATAGCGCAGGGATACCAAAAACAAAGGGAACACGCAGAAATTACGTTTAGGGGTTATTTGGGGGAAACCGTTTTAGAAATTTTAGGGAATTACTTGGGTGAAACAGTTAGAGACATTTTAAAAGATGATTTTAGAAGAGGTTTTAGAAGAGAATTTGAGGGTGAAACTCTATGGTCGTTATAATGCACAAGTTCCATTTGAACAGTGTCGTGAGGTCCTATACCCCAACCCCAAAGGGCCATCATACCCCACCCCGACCCAGAAGGAAGCCCCCGGCCCCAAAGGTCCCCCAGGCTCCCAAAGGGCCCCCGGACCCCCAAAGGCCCCTGAACCCCCATTTTTAATACTTTTTTAAGGCTTTATTATATCTTTTCAGAACAAATTATTTTCTTAATGTCCATCCTAAACCCATTTTACAAGTTGAAGTACCCATCCTTTTTCACCCACAACTTTACAACTTTACTATACTACTTTTTTGAATGCTCCAACACCAAGCAATACTTTTCAAAGGCATTTCAGAACCAGTTCTTTTCTTAATGTCCCTCCTAAACCCATTTTACAAATTGAAGTACCCATCCTTCTTACACACAACTTTACTTTACAGATTTTAGATTGCTCCAACACCAAGCAATACTTTTCAAAGGGTATTTCAGAACAATTTCTTTTCTTAATGTCCTTCCTAAACCCATTTACAAGTTGAAATACCCATCCTTTTCACACACAACTTTACTTTACAGCTTTTTGTATGCCCAACACCAAGCAATACTCTTCAAAAGGCATTTCAGAACAAGTTTTTTTCTTAATGTCCATCCTAAACCCATTTTACAAGTTGAAGTATCCCATCCTTTTTACCCACAACTTTACTTTACAGTTTTCTTGAATGCTGCAACACCAAGCAATACTTTTCAAAGACATTTCAGAACCAGTTATTTTCTTAATGTCATTCCTAAACCCCTTTTACAAGTTGAAGTACCCATCCCTTACACCCAAACTTTACTTTACAGCTTTTTGAATGCTACAACACCAAGCAATACTTTTCTAAGGGCATTTCAGAACAAGTTCTTTTCATAATGTCCATCCTAAACCCAATTTACAAGTTGAAGTTCCCATCCTTTTCACCAAAAACTTTACTTTACAGCTTTTTGAATGCTCCACACCAAGCAATACTTTTCAAAAGGCATTTCAGAATAGGTTATTTTCTCAGTGATCGTCCTAAACCTATTTTACAAAATTAAGTACCCATCCATTTCACCCACAACTTTACTTTATAGCTTTTTGAATGCTCAACACCAAGCAATACTTTTCAAATGGTATTTCTGAACAATTTCTTTTCTTAATGTCATTCTTAAACACATTTTACAAGTTGAAGTACTCATCCTTTTCACCATAACTTTACTATACTTCTTTTTTCAAAGCTCCAACATCAAGCCATACTTTCCAAAGACATTTGAGAACCATTTCTTTTCTTATTGTCCTTCCTAAGCCCATTTTAAAAATTAAAGTACCCGTTCTTTTCAACCGCAAGTATGCTTTACAACTCTTGAATACCCTCAAACCAAGTGATACTTTTCAAAAGGCATAACAGAGAAATTTATTTTCTTAGTCCCTCTCCTCCACCCATTTTACAAGTTGGAGTTCCCATCCTTTTCACTCACAACTTTACTTTACAGCTTTTTGAATGCTCCAACACCGAGCAATACTTTTCAAATGCATTTCAGAACCAGTTCCTTTCTTAATGTCCCTCCTAAAACCATTTTTACACGTTGAAGTACCTATTCTCTTCACCCACAACTTAGTTATTGGTAAGAGTTTGAAGTTTTACCTTAGAGACTTAGCTTAGAGTTTTAGTTTGGTTTAGTTTTAATTAAAAGTTTAGAGTTTTTTAGCTTAGAGTCTTAGCTTAGAGTTTTTGTTAGAGTTCTAGTTTAGTTTAGTTTTAGTTAAGAGTTTAGAGTTTAGAGTTTTTAGCTTAAAGTATTATCTTAGAATTTTATTTAGAGTTGTAGTTTAGTTCAGTTTAGTTACAGTTAAGAATTTAGAGTTTCACCTTAGAGTCGTAGCTTAGAATTTTACATAAAGTTGTAGTTTGGTTAAGTTTTAGTTAAGAGTTTAGAGTTTTACCTTAGAGTCTTAGCTTAGAGTTTTTGTTAGAGCTCTAGTTTAGTTTAGTTTTAGTTAAGAGTTTAGAGTTTTAGCTTAGAGTCTTAGCTTAGAGTTTTTGTTAGAGTTCTAATCAGTTTAGTTTTAGTTAAGAGTTTAGAGTTTTTAGCTTAGAGTCTTAGCTTAGAGTTTTACTTAAAGTTTTAGTTTGACTAAGTTTTAGTTAAGAGTTTCGAGTTTTAGCTTAAAGTCTTAGATTAGATTTTTTTTTTTTTAGATTTCTAGTTTAGTTTAATTTTATTTAAGAGTTTGATTTTTTACATTTGAGTTTCAGTTATAGTTATAGTTTAGTTTAGTTTTAGTTAAGAGTTTGGTGTTTTACCTTAGAGTCTTAGCTTAGAGTTTCAGCTAGAGTTCTAGTTTAGTTTAGTTTAAGTTAAGAATTTAGAATTTTAGCTTAGAGTCAAATCTTAGAGTTTTTGTTAGAGTTCTAGTTTATTTTAGTTTTAGTTAAGAGTTTAGAGTTTTGAGCTTAGAGTCTTAGCTTAGATTTTTTGTTGAAGTTTTAGTTTATTTTAGTTTTAGTTAATAGTTTAGAGTTTTAGCTTAGAGTCTTAGATTAGAGTTTTTGTTAGAGTTGAAGTTTAGTTTAGTAATAGTTAAGAGTTTAGAGTTTTAGCTTAGTCTCAGCTTAGAGTTTTTTTGTTAGAGTTCTAGTTTAGTTTAATTTTAGTTAAGATTTTGATTTTGTACCTTTGAGTTTCAGTTAGAGTTCTAGTTTAGTTTAGTTTTAGTTAAGAGCTTGGTGTTTTACCTTAGAGTCTTAGATTAGAATTTTTGTTAGAGTTCTAGTTTAGTTTAGTTTTAGTTAATATTTTAGAGTTTGAGCTTAGAGTCTTAGCTTAGAGTTTTTGTTAAGAGTTCAAGTTTAGTTTATTTTAATTAAGATTTTATATTTTCTAGCTTAGAATCTTAGCTTAGAGGTTTTGTTGAAGTTCTAGTTTAGTTTAGTTTTAGTTAATAGTTTAGAGTTTTAGCTTAGAGTCTTAACTTTGAGTTTGTGTTAGAGTTGAAGTTTAGTTTAGTAATAGTTAAGAGTTTAGATTTTTACTGTAGAGTCTTAGCTTAGAGTTTTAGTTATAGTTCTATTTTAGTTTAGTTATAGTTAAGAATTTGGAGTTTTAGCTTAGAGTCTTAGCTTAGAGTTTTTGTTAGCCTTGAAGTTTAGTTTTGTTAAAGTAAATAGTTTAGAGTTTTAGCTTATAGTCTTAGCTTAGAGTTTTAGTTTAGTTTAGTTTTAGTTTATAGTTTAGAGTTTTTTAAGCTTAGAGTCTTAGCTAAGAGTTTTTGTTAGAGTTCTAGTTTAGTTTAGTTTCAGTTAAGAGTTTAGAGTTTTTAGCTTAGAGTCTTAGCTTAGAGTTTTAGTTAGAGTTCTAGTTTAGTTTAGTTTTAGTTAAGAGTTTAGAGTTTTACCATAGAGTCTTAGCTTAGAAATCTAGTTAGAGTTGAAGTTTAGTTTAGTTACAGTTAAGAATTTAGAGTTTTAGCTTAGAGTCATAGCTTAGAGTTTTAATTAAAGTTCTAGTTTAGTTAAGTTTTAGTTAAGACTTTCGACTTTTAGCTTAGAGTCTTAACTTAGAGTTTTTGATAGAATTCTAGTTTAGTTAGAGTTAAGAATTTAGAGTTTTAGCTTTGGGTCATAGCTTTGAGTTTAAGTTAGAGTTATAGTTTAGTAAAGTTATTGTTTAGAGTTTAGAGTTTTACCTTGGAGTTATAGCTTAGAGTTTTAGTTAGAGTTCTAGTTCAGTTTAGTTTTAGTTAAGAGTTTAGAGTTTTAGCTTAGAGTCTTAGCTTATAGTTTGTGTTAGAGTTCTAGTTTAGTTTAGTAATAGTTATGAGTTTAGAGTTTTATCTTAGAGTCTTTAGCTAAAACTCTAAACTATTAACTAAAACTAAACTAAACTAGAACTTCAACAAAAACTCTAAGCTAAGACTCTAATATAAAAACTCTAAACTATTAAATAAAAATAAAATAAAATAGAAATCTAACAAAAAATCTAAGCTAAGACTCTAAGCTAAAACTCTAAACTCTTAACTATTACTAAACTAAACTTCAACTTTAACAAAAACTTTAAGATAAGACTCTAAGCTAAAACTCTAAACTCTTAACTGTATGTAAACTAAACTAGAACTCTAACAAAAACTCCAAGCTAAGACTCTAAACTCTTAACCATTACTAAACTAAACTTCAACTCTAACAAAAACTCTAAGTTAAGACTCTAAGCTAAAATTCTAAACTATTAACTAAAACTAAACTAAACTAGAACTTCAACAAAAACTCTAATCTAAGACTATAAGACAAAAAATATAAAATCTTAGCAGAAACTAACCTAAAATAGAACTCTAACAAATAATATAATAAAAGACAATTATATAAAATAACATACTCTTTAAAAAAACTAAAATAAACTATAAATATAAAAAAAAATCAAAGATTAGAATCTAGGTCAAAAAATCTAACTATAAGATAAAAATATACAAAAGTATAACTCTAACTGAAACTCAAAGGTAAAAAATCAAACTCTTAACTAAAATTAAACTAAACTAGAACTCTAACAAAAAAAACTCTAAGCTAAGACTAAGCTAAACTAAACTTCAACTCTAACAAAAACTCTAAGCTAAGACTCTAAGCTCTAACTCTAAAATATTAACTAAAACTAAACTAAACTAGAACTTCAACAAAAACTCTAAGCTAAGACTCTAAGCTCAAAACTCTAAACTCTTAACTAAAACTAAACTAAACTAGAACTCTAACAAAAACTCTAAGATTTGACTCTAAGCTAAAATTCTAAACTCTTAACAAAAACTAAACTAAACTAGAACTCTAACTAAAACTCTAAGCTAATACTCAAAGGTAAAACACCAAACTCTTAACTAAAACTAAACTAAACTAGAACTCTAACTGAAACTCAAAGGTAAAAAATCAAACTCTTAACTAAAATTAAACTAAACTAGAGCTCTAACAAAAAAAACTCTAAGCTAAGACTCTAAGCTAAAACTCGTAATTCTTAACTAAAACTTAGCCAAACTATAACTTTAAGTAAAACTCTAAGCTAAGACTCTAAGCTAAAACTCTAAACTCTTAACTAAAACTAAACTAAACTAGAACTCTAACAAAAACTCTAAGCTAAGACTCTAAGCTAAAACTCTAAACTCTTAACTAAAACTAAACTAAACTAGAACTCTAACAAAAACTCTAAGCTAAGACTCTAAGCTAAAACTCCAAACTCTTAACTATAACTAAACTAAACCAAACTACAACTCTAAGTAAAATTCTAAGCTAAGACTCTAAGCTAAAAACTCTAAATTCTTAACTATAACTAAACTAAACTAAACTAGAACTCTAAATAAAATTCTAAGCTAAGATTCTAAGCTAAAAACTCTAAACTTTTAACTAAAACTAAACTAAACTAGAACTCTAACAAAAACTCTAAGCTAAGTCTCTAAGGTAAAACTTCAAACTCTTACCTATAGCTAAGTTGTGGGTGAAAAGGATAGTTACTTCAACGTGTAAAAATGGTTTTAGGAGGGACATTAAGAAAGGAACTGGTTCTGAAACGCATTTGAAACGTATTGCTTGATGTTGGAGCATTCAAAAAGCTGTAAAGTAAAGTTGTGAGTGAAAAGGATGGGTACTCCAACTTGTAAAATTGGTGTTGGAGAGGCACTATGAAAATAACTTTCTCTGATCTGCCTTTTGAAAAGTACCACTTTGTTTGGGGGTATTCAAGAGCTGTAAAGCATACTTGCGGTTGAAAAGAACGGGTACTTCAATTTTTAAAATGGGCTTAGGAAGGACATTAAGAAAATAAATTGTTGCGAAATGTCATTTGAGAAGTATTGCTTGATGTTGGAGCTTTGAAAAAAGCAGTATAGTAAAGTTATGGTGAAAAGGATGAGTACTTCAACTTGTAAAATGTGTTTAGGAAGGATATTAAGACAAGAACCGGTTCTGAAATGCCTTTTGAAAAGTATTGCTTGGTGTTGGAGCATTCAAAAAGCTGTAAAGTAAAGTTGTGAGTGAAAAGGATGGGTACTTCAATTTGTAAAATGGGTTTAGGACGGTCACTAAGAAAAGAACTTGTTCTGAAATGCCTTATGAAAATTATTGCCTGGTGTTGAGCATTCAAAAAGCTGTAAAGTAAAGTTGTGGGTGTAAAGGATTGGTACTTCAACTTGTAAAACGGGTTTAGGGATGACATTAAGAAAATAAATGGTTCTGAAATGTCTTTGAAAAGTATTGCTTGGTGTTGCAGCATTCAAGAAAACTGTAAAGTAAAGTTGTGGGTAAAAAGGATGGGATACTTCAATTTGTAAAATGGGTTTAGGAAGGACATTATGAAAAGAACTTGTTCTGAAATGCCTTTTGAAAAGTATTGCTTGGTGTTGGGCATTCAAAAAGCTGTAAAGTAAAGTTGTGTGTGAAAAGGATGGGTATTTCAACTTTTAAATGGGTTTAGGAAGGACATTAAGAAAAGAAATTGTTCTGAAATGCCTTTTGAAAATTATTGCTTGGTGTTGGAGCATTCAAAAAGCTGTAAAGTAAAGTTGTGTATAAAAAGGATAGGTACTTCAATTCGTAAAATGGGTTTAGGAGGGACATTAAGAAAAGAATTGTGTTCTTTGGTAAAATTCAGAAGAGATGTTGAACTTTCCTATCGTCTATGAAAAATTGAGCCTGCTAGTAGTATCTTTATTTCTAAAAATTCGTTTTCTTACATCTCTGACCTTTTTAATAGATATTCTGAACGTTTGACGTTCTAGCATACCCTAAAAATAATGAACACTTAACAAAATAATGCATAAGATATTTTTAATGAAATAACGAAATGTAGAATATTATTACAAAAATACGTTAAATACATTATTATACATTATTAGTACACTTGCGCTTCACTTTCCGTCAATTCATTTTTATATTTGTTGATGATATTGTCTGCTAATGTCCTTTTTATTCTGCCTTCGATTTCACTGTCTATTGTCACATTATTTTTACATAGATAGCAGTTTCTGCATATTGACAAGATATGATTAATGACTTTATTGCAGGAGTATGCTTGTCTTCTTCTTGTTCTCTTTAAAATGCTAATACCAGAAAGATGATGATAGGATGTATCAACAGGTAATGTGTTACCAGCAACAGTATCAAGGAGTTGTCCCCGATAGTGTTACCACTTGTGTTTCCAATAGTGTTACCACTTGCACTCGTTTCATAGTTCAGGTATTTCTCCTTGTCAGCATTCAACACGACGATGATTTTTTCATGTGCACATACTTTCGTCGAATAATTCATGTTCATTTTTTTACAGATATGAATTATGTGTTTATCCTACCACCCCGTAAAAAATACTGATCTAATGCACGCAATAAACTAGGTAGTGTCGATAACCTTCCCTGGAGTACCAGTGGGAAAGCCGCATCGTGTCTATGAACAAGCACAGAGTACGATTGGTAGAGCCGTAAGCATATTTCATGTCATTTTAAGATACGTAGAAAAGTTTAAAAAATACCATGTTTACAAAATTCAAAATTATTTTAAAAAATGGGGGGAAGGGGTCCTGGTGGTCTTTGGGGGCTCGAGGGCATTAGGGGGCCCGGGGGCGTTTGGGGGGGGGGTAGGGGACCTCACGACACTCTTCAAATGGAACTTGTGTGTGAATATTCTTCATGAAGATATGGAGCTCCACTTTAATTCTGAGTTTTCTCGAAGAAGTGCAAAATGTAAAAGTTCTCTTCTGAATTTTCTTAGAGAAGAGAAAAAAAGTTAGCTCAATTCTGAAATTTAACATTGAAAATGAAAAAGCTTCCATTTCAGTTCCTAATTTCTCAAAGACATAAAAAATTTAAAGTTCAATTCTAAATTTTTCCATAGAAGATAGGAATGGCTCTACTATGATTGTGACTATTTACAATGAAGATAAAAAGTTTCACTTTATTTCTAATTTTTCTTACATTTAGTTCATTCATCTAACCACCAAAAACAATAGGTTAGGTTAGGTATAAATAAATATCAATAAATAATTAGAAACATTTCTCCATGTTTAAGTTAGGTTCGGTTAGGTTAACTTATCATGAGCGCTCATGATAAGCTAAGCAAACCTAACTTAAACATGGTAAAAAGATTAAATTAGGTTAGGTTATGATAGATTAAGTTAGGTTAGATTAAGTTTGGTTAGATTAGGTTAGCCTCCGTACGCGAGCGTCCGTAGGCTAACCTAACTTAACCTAACCTAACTTAATCTAGCTGCGCGTACGTAGGCTAACCTAACTTAACCTAACCTAACTTAATCTAGCCTAACCTAACCTAATTTAATCTTTTTACCATGTTTAAGTTTATTGCGTGCAATAAATCAGTATTTCTTACGCAGTGGTAGGATAAACACACAATTCATATCTGTAAAAAAGTGAAGATGAATTATTCGACGAAAGTATGTGCACATGAAAAAATCAACGTCGTGTTGAATGCTGACAAGGAGAAATATCTGAACTATGAAACGAGTGCAAGTGGTAACACTATTGGAAATGTATGCATGCGTTGTCATGACAGCGAGAAGTTAGATTTCTTTGGAGTACCCAAGAATTTCAATCGTGTAAGCAGTGCATATGCGAGGGTAACATTCCCAGAGAAATTAGTGTTCAAAGAGAATGCAAACTTAAAAATAATTGGCGATGATCGGGGACAACTCCTTGCTACTGTTCCTGGTAACACATTACCTGTTGATACATCCTATCATCATCTTTCCTGTATGAGCATTTTAAAAAGAACAAGCAGAAGACAAGTATATTCCTGCAATAAAGTCATTAATCATATCTTGTCAATATGTAAAAACTGCTATTTATGTAAAAATAATGTGACAATAGACAGTGAAATCGCAGGCAGAATAAAAAGGACATTAGCAGACAATATCATCAATGAATGTAAAGATGAATTAACGGAAAGTGAAGCGCAAGTGTACTAATAATGTATAATAATGTATTTAACGTATTTTAATATTAATATTCTACATGTCGTTATTTCATTAAAAACAACTTATGCATTATTTTGTTAAGTGTTCATTATTTTTAGGGTATGCTAGAACGTAAAACGTTCAGAATATCTATTAAAAAGGTGATAGATTTAATAAAAAGAATTTCTATATATAGAGATGCTATAAGAAGGCTCAATTTTTAATAGAATATTGAAAAGGTTAATATCTCTTCTGAATTTAACCAAAGAATACAAATCATTTCATATTTCACCAGAAAAAATTAAAAGCTTCCACTTCAGTTTTAAGTTCACCAAGACATAAAAATTTAAAGTTCACTTCTAAATTTTTCCGTAGAAATAGGAAAAGTTATACTATGATTGTGATTATTTTCTATGAAGATAAAAAGTTTCACTTTGATTCTAAATTTTCTTAAATTCAGTTCCGACCTTTCTCAAATAGATGAAAAAATTTAAAGTTCTGTTCCAAATATTTCCCAGGAAGCTGAAAAGTAAAGTTGTGGAGGAAAAGGATGGATGCTTCAACTTGTAAAATGGGTTTAGGAAGGAAATTATGAAAAGAACTTGTTCTGAAATGCCCTTTGAAAAGTATTGCTTGGTGTTGGAGCATTCAAAAAAGCAGTATAGTAAAGTTGTGGGTCAAAAGGATGGGTACTTCAATTTGTAAAATGGGTTTAGGAAGGACATTAAGAAAAGAACTTGTTCTGAAATGACTTTTAAAAAGTATTGCTTGGTGTTGGGCATTCAAAAAGCTGTAAAGTAAAGTTGTGGGTGTAAAGGATGGGTACTTCAATTTGTAAAATGGGTTTAGGACGGTCATTAAGAAAAGAACTTGTTCTGAAATGCCCTTTGAAAAGTATTGCTTGGTTTTGGCGCATTCAAAAAGCTGTAAAGTAAAGTTGTGTTTAAAAAGGATGGGTACTTCAATTTGTAAGATGGGTTTAAGGGGGACATTAAGAAAAGAACTGGTTCTGAAATGCCTTTGAAAAGTATTGCTTGGTGTTGGAGCATTCAAAAAAGCAGTATAGTAAAGTTGTGGGTGAAAAGATGGCTACTTCAAATGCCCTTTGAAAAGTATTGCTTGGTGTTGGAGCATTCAAAAAGCTGTAAAGTAAAGTTGTGTTTAAAAAGGATGGGTACTTCAATTTGTAAAATGGGTTTAGGATGGGCATTATGAAAAGAACTGGTTCTGAAATGCCCTTTAAAAATTATTGCTTGGTGTTGGAGCATTCAAAAAAGCAGTATAGTAAAGTTGTGGGTGAAAATGATGGCTACTTCAAATGCCCTTTGAAAAGTATTGCTTTGTGTTAGAGCATTCAAAAAGCTGTAAAGTAAAGTTGTGGGTGTAAAGGATGGGTACTTCAAATTGTAAAATGGGTTTAGGATGGACATTATGAAAAGAACTGGTTCTAAAATGCCCTTTGAAAAGTATTGCTTGGTGTTGGAGCATTCAAAAAAGCAGTATAGTAAAGTTGTGGGTGAAAAGGATGGCTACTTCAAATACCCTTTGAAAAGTATTGCTTGGTGTTGGAGCATTCAAAAAGCTGTAAAGTAAAGTTGTGGGTGTAAAGGATGGGTACTTCAACTTGTAAAATGGGTTTGGGATGGACATTATTAAAAGAACTGGTTCTGAAATGCCCTTTGAAAAGTATTGCTTGGTGTTGGAGCATTCAAGAAGCTGTAAAGTAAAGTTGTGGGCGTAAAGGATGGGTACTTCAACTTGTAAAATGGGTTTAGGAGGGACATTAAGAAAAGAACTTGTTCTGAAATGCCCTTTGAAAAGTATTGCTTGGTGTTGTAGCATTCAAACAGCTGTAAAGTAAAGTGGTGTGTGAAAAGGATGGGTACTTCAATTTGTAAAATGGGTTTAGGAGTGACATTATGAAAAGAATTGGTTGTGAAATGACTTTGAAAAGTATTGCTTGGTTTTGGAGCATTCAAAAAGCAGCATAGTAAAGTTGTGTGTGAAAAGGATGGCTACTTCAACTTGTAAAATGGGTTTAGGATCGACATTAAGAAAATAACTTGTTCTGAAATGTCTTTTGAAAAGTATTGCTTGGTGTTGGGCATTCAAAAAGCTGTAAAGTAAAGTTGTGGATGAAAAGGATGGGAACTTCAACTTGTAAAATGGGTTTAGGAAGGACACTATGAAAAGAACTTGTTCTGAAATGCCCTTTGAAAAGTATTGCTTGGTGTTGGAGCATTCAAAAAGCTGCAAAGTAAAGTTGTGGGTGTAAAGGATGGGTCCTTAAACTTGTAAAATGGGTTTAGGATGGACATTATGAAAAGAACTAGTTCTGAAATGCCCTTTGGAAAGTATTGCTTGGTGTTGGAGCATTCAAAAAAGCAGTATAGTAAAGTTGTGGGTGAAAGGGATGGGTACTTCAACTTGTAATATGGGTTTAGGAAGGACATTAAGAAAAGAACTTGTTCTGAAATGCCTTTTGAAAAGTATTGCTTGGTGTTGGGCATTCAAAAAGCTGTAAAGTAAAGTTGTGGGTGTAAAGGATGGTTACTTCAACTTGTAAAATGGGTTTAGGAGGGACATTAAGAAAAGAACTTGTTCTGAAATGCCCTTTGAAAAGTATTGCTTGGTGTTGGCGCATTCAAAAGCTGTAAAGTAAAGTTGTGGGTGTAAAGGATGGGTACTTCAACTTGTAAAATGGGTTTAGGATGGACATAATGAAAAGAACTGGTTCTGAAATGCCCTTTGAAAAGTATTGCTTGGTGTTGGAGCATTCAAAAAGCAGTGTAGTAAAGTTGTGGGTGAAAAGGATGGCTACTTCAAATGCCCTTTGAAAAGTATTGCTTGGTGTTGGATAATTCAAAAAGCTGTAAAGTAAAGTTGTGAGTGTAAAGGATGGGTACTTCAACTTGTAAAATGGGTTTAGGATGGACATTATTTAAAGAACTGGTTCTGAAATGCCCTTTGAAAAGTATTGCTTGGTGTTGGAGCATTAAAAAAGCTGTAAAGTAAAGTTTTGGGTGTAAGGGATGGGTGCTTCAATTTGTAATTTTGATTTAAAAGGGTCAATAACAAGATATCTGGTTGTTATGTAATCTTGTAAATGTATTGCTTGGTGTTGAAGAATTTAAAAAGTTTTAAAATAAAGCGTTTTGTGAAAAAGATGTGCACTTCAATTTGTAAATTGTCCTTCGGATTGACAATCTGCAAAGAACTGGTTCTGAAATGCCTTTGAAAAGAATTGCTTGGTGCTGGAGCATTCAAAAAAGCAGTATAGTAAAGTTGTGTGTGAAAAGGATGGCTACTTCAACTTGTAAAATGGGTTTAGGATGGACATTAAGAAAATAACTTGTTCTGAAAAGATATAATAAAGCCTTAAAAAATTATTAAAAAATGAGGGCTCAGGGGGCCTTTGGGACACCGAGGGGTCCTTTGGGAGCCCGGGGGACCTTTGAGGACCGGGAGCTTCCTTCGGGGTTGGGTGGGGTATAATGGCCCTTTGGGGTTGGGGTAGGGGACCTCACGACACTGTTCAAATGGAACTTGTGTATTATAACGACCACAGAGATTCACCCTCAAATGCTTTTCTAAAACATCTTCTAAAATCATCTTTTAAAATGTCTCTAACTGCTTTGCGGAAATAATTCCCTATAATGTCTAAAACGGTTTCACCCAAATAACCCCTAAACGTAATTTCTGCGTGTTCCTTTTGTTTTTGGCATCCCTGCGCTGTCACATTTGAAATTACTAGGAAACTCTTTCCCGCGTTAATTTCTTCATCTTACAAAGAATTCTCCTTTCATGAATCAATAATTGCCCTTAGAAGCAACAAATTAATTCCCCTTTCGTGACAAATCAATCATCCTTGACATCACCCGTCAGACATTAAAAAACTTCGCTCAGAAACAATTTTCCTGGACAAAAATCAAAGACATTAATAAAATTCATCCGGGAAACAATTCCGCTGGACGAACTCCAAAGACATTAATAAACTTTGCCTGGAAACAATAATCCACCTTTGGAAATGTAGGTCATTGACCCACTTCGATTATGCAATCATTCTCCCTGGGGATTAAATGCCCATATTTGGACTCCCGTCACGAGTATAAGATAGGTATCTGCTAAAGTGTTACTCACAAATAATTAAAATTTTTGCTCTCTTACTTTTTCACCTTTATAATAAAATTCACTTTTTGATCATCATTATTCACACGAATTCCTTTAAAAACCACAGTCTCAGTCTTTTTGATATTCAACACTAGTTTCTTTCTATCTAAATGTTCTTTTAATATGCTCAATGAGATTTGGAGCTCCTCTGGTGACTTGCCTATCAGCACCACATCATCAGCAAAAAGCAACAGAGATAACGTCAGGTTTCCTAGTGACACCGTAGGGGCCCATACCTTTTTAAAATGGTCAATAATATCATTTATATACAACGTGAACAACCTAGGCGAAAAACTATACCCTGTTTTACTCCTTTTCTAATTTCAAACGGCGACAATAATCCCTTCCCTACAACTTTAACTATACCAAATGTCTTTCTATACATATCAGCTAGTATCCTAACGAAAGGTCTTGGTAAGCCTACCTTTAACAGTTCTAAGCACAGGAAAATCCTATCAATACTGTCGAAGGCCTTTTCTTGATCTAAAAATACAACGTACAACCTATTCTTCCCTTTTGCATATTTCACTACAAGCGCTTGTGGGACTAAGACCCTATCAACAGCATTATATCCATCTCGAAATCCTTCCTGCTCCTCCTTCAAAATCCTATATTTTTCTAACCATTGAGCTAATCTAGCATCTAGTATTCTTTCTAATATTTTGGTAAGACTTGGTACTAAAGATATCGGTCGATAATTACTGTGATCCGCTGGGTCTCCCTTTTTGAATAGCGGCAAAATCAAGTATGTTTTCCGCTGCGAGGGCCATTCTCCAGAAGCCAGAACTAAGTTGAAGATAGCCAAGAAGATGGGCATACATAAAAGTTGGAATTTTTTCAAGATCTTTGTTGGGACTCCATCGCTACCAAATGCTGATCCACCTTCCATGGCGCTTATGCATTCTTCGATTTCTTCTTCCGATACGGGTTTTATCAGATCATAATCGTGTTCTTTCAGTGGGAGACTGGTCTCATTCTCTGTATTCGATAATTCGTCGCTGAACCAGCAGTCAAACGAATAGTCTCTCTGAACCGCGTCGCTGTAGTATGCAGGCCATGTTTTCGGGTCAGGTACTTTTGGCTGAGCTATGGAGGCCCCTTTTTTTCATCTTTCTCCAGAAAGACCGCATATCACTCTTTTCATAAAACTGGATCAGCTCCTCCTTACCTTTCTGAATAACCAGTCTCTTCTTCTGTTTTAAAAGGCGTTTATACTCCCGGCGAACATTTTTAAACCTTGTTACTAGTCGAAGCCTATTTTCCTCTTTTTCCTCTTCCCTCAAAATCTCCATTTCTTTTATCAATTCTATTTTTTTTATTCTACATTCCTCATCAAAAAATTCTATATCCTTAAAATCTCCTTTATTTCCTAGAACTGGGCCTGCTATTTCATGTAAAATCTCTGTGAACTCTTCTATTAAACTATCATGGTTATTTATCTTCTCTAAATCACATAGCCTTATAGCTACATCATCCTCTGAAAACGCTTCAATTAATTTAACTTTTTCCTCTGAAGGCCAGTCCCTAGGAATCTGACGTCTAACATTTTTATTATAAATACGATTTCCACTTGAAATAACCCTTCTTTGGGGAGCACTCCTTGATCTAATTTATAAAAATACCGGTAGATGGTCCAATCCTACTAGCTTAAGCACATCCAAATTAAGAAAATTCGGATCCCAGCGAATGTCCACCGAAACATAATCAATTAAACCTGCTTTAGCCCCAGATACGCAGGTAAATTCACCCCGATTTTTATCCTTTCCAAATCTTCCATTTACAATCATCAAACCTGATTCTACGCAGTGTCAGCAACCTTCTACCCCATTGATTTATTCTTCTTTTTTCATCCCTGCTAGCTCTGGGAACTCTCTAGACGGCTGGGACTGCTGACGGAATACCTGGAATTAACACATCTTTTAATTCAACTTCATCACTAGTACAAGCATTAAAATCACCCATTAATATCAATCATCATTTTCAAAATTAGCTCTTTTTTCATCTAATTCTTTTGCCAACAAATTCCACGTATCTTAATTTCGGTACGAGCTATTTTGAGGCGGAATATAAATCGATCCTATTACAATACACAGTCCATCCAAACATTCTAATCTAATCCAAATAACATTTTCTGATTTACTTTCCAGCTTTGTATAACTTTTGAAACAATCATCTTTTAACAACACTACAAGGCCTCCGAAATAACGATTATTCAAAGCTGACTCTCTCGATACACTTTCCACATTGGAACCTCTTACTTTTTGGAGTTTCACTAGGGCAATGCCAATGCCAGGTTTCTATTAATGCTACAAAGTCAAAATTTGACAACTCACTTTCCACAGAACTTGTTTTTTATACCCTGTACATTCCAAGATTACAAACTTAAGGGTTTGTGTATGGCCTTGTCGATGCTATTGGGCTCCGTAATCACTTGGGGGAAAGCTAAAAGGTAATAATCGTCGCCCCTAGGCCTATTAATACCCCTGTACTGCCAAGGCTGATTTTTTTGTAGCTGCTTGAACGGGCGTGTTTTGTCTGTAAATTGGTGGCCAATTCCCTTCAGTAACCCAGCTTGTCAATGGCTCATCATTTCTTTGCCGTACATTTCTAGCGGTGCGACTGTAAGTATTATCGACGGGGCTAATCTCGCTACTTTTAGGACCTTTCCCTGTTCCTATTGTTTTCGGCAAGTTGCTGTTTCTTTCAACTATTGTGTTCGTTTCACTTTCATTACCAGAACAGTCCGACTGATCTGAAGGGCAATTCTGGACTGAGCTCTGGTTATTTTCATTCACATTAACGGAATTTATACCCCTGATCTCTGAGTTACTTTGCGCTGGATTAGGGACCCTAATTGGGTGGCTTACCGTCATTTCTTTTAATTTTTGACATTCACGGTTGTATGTGTACGTTTTACCTTCAATGATAAGCCTATCGCCTTTGAGCCGCGCATTTTGACCTTTTACAAGGACTTGGGATAGCACTGGGTTTAAATTTTTTCTAGCCTCGCGTTGATACGTAGTATAGTCCGGAGCAACCCCTACGCCATTCTGTTTCAATACAAAACTTTTTCTGAGAACCGCATTTCGTATTACACTTAACTATTACAGGGCCTGATCTCAGGCGGAAAGCATCCTTTATTTCCCTCCGAGAAAGCTGTAGGCTCGGGAGGCACCAGCTAAGAAACTTGCAAAGCTCATCCTTCAAACTCGACTGGGATGGACCAGTCACAGGGAAATTGTAAAACACGAGGTTATAACGCTTTATTTCTGCCTCTAATGAGTCGATTTTCAGTGTAGACTCCCTGAGTTTGGTCCTCATCTTCGCTAGATCGTTTGAAATTTCTGATTTTGTTTTATCTAGCTGTTTACTAAAACTATTCATTTTTGCCTCTATACCAGATAAGCTGTTTGAGAGCTGTGGGATCAAATCCAGTTTGAAATTTATTTCACGCATAAACTGAGAAACAGCGTCGGGGTCTGACGCACGCGGAAGTTGAGGTGGCTGAATCTGATTCCCCTCAATTTCTGCTTGCTTATTCAAGATAATTAAGATTGCCTACCTTATTCTCTGCCAGCGATATTCTCCGGCAGTGGAGTTTATTCGTTGCGTCCCGTTTTAGCCCAGGACACAGCTTTGTAGCGCTCTCTTCTTCAGTTGTCAAAGAAATGAATCTTTATCCGGAGCAAAGTATAAACACATACTGAACAAGTACTGACAAAATTCTCCAAAAGTGACCCCGCGTACCTTAGCGCCTCTAGACGAAAAATGCTGTACTACTTATTCGCTCCAAGCCAATAAATTAAATTTAATACAGCTTTTACGGAACAAGTATAATTACCTACGGAACTTAGGCTATTATCCCCCAGTTTCGCTATGGAATCGTCTCCGGAGACGCGGACAAAGGGTCATTTTTTTGTGTGGAGAGGATAGGTTTTGTCAGTACTTGTTGTATGTGTTTATACTTTGATCCGGAGACGCTGCTATGCTGGGGGGCGTAGCTAACTTGTCCCCGTCCTTGCGCACTGTATTGTGTATTAACTGTTTTAAACTAATAGATGTTATCGCTCTGAATGACCGATGAATACTGATTCACTGATGAACACTGATATTCTTCAATACTGTGTTAAAATCCCCAAGGAGATAAGCAAACAGTCCGTTATCAACAGTCACATTCATTTGTAAGTCTTAGCGATTTGTATCTGTATAGGCTGGTGCACGGCGTTCCCTTCGGGAAATTGTCCTTGCAAAATTCCCCCCAGTAAATTCCTATCCTCTTCCTCTCTCTTAAAATTACCCCACAGAAAGCTACCTTACGGAAAGTCCCACCCAGATAATCCACCCCCCCCCCCCCCGCTGAAAATACTCCACCGGATTATCCCCCCTCCCCTCCTCGTTTTCAACCGGGACTATTTTTGATGTTCATTAGAAGGGAAATTAAAAGCTCTACTCACCTGTATAAGTCAGTTGGAAAAGGTCAAATGAATTTGAGGTGAAACGTATGAAGGGTGTGAAGGGTATGTTGAACTAAATCAAAAGATACTATGTGCATCCAGTTTTAAAAAGGTGTATCTGCAATATCTCGAAAACAGCTGAGGGTATTAAGTTGAAACTTTCAGGGCATCTTATACCTGGTTGGAAGGCAATTAGTCATCCTCCCACGCCCTTTTAGCGATAATCTCCCCAAAGGAATCTGATCAAAATTTTGGATCAGCCATCTTTTCCAAAATAGTGGAAAAGTTATAAATACTATACTTTAATTCCAAGGATGACAAAGACCCCAACAGCCCCAGGGACAAATATTGTGCCTTATATATGTTGCCCCATTGCGTACATATATGGCTGATTATTGGGAATTGGGAGTATGTTTGATGCTGAGTTTCCAAAAAGGATTAAGGTATAAAGGCAGGGGCGTCATTTAGGAAGGGGGCTGGCTAGGGCTATAGCCCAGCCCTGATATTAGGAGGGGCCCCAAATCAGTTGTCACAATTTCTGTTGATTTGATTTGAAGTTTGAAAAAAAAAATTACGTAAAAAAGTATATACTGGGCTTCATTCCCAAACACATTTTTGTATTATTCTTTTTTCATGTATCACGACATATTTTTATTGCCTTGTTGTTACAGCCACGGTGACCAGCTTTCATTACAATAAATTAATTGGGCCTAGGACCCGTAATAAAATTATACATGTCGGTTACGTGATTTTGGAGCAGTGATCCCCTCCATATATACGTATTATTTACTCTATATTTCTTTGAGACTGTTTGTGAATCTGTTCTGACTCTTTTCTGAGTCGTGTGTGACTCAGGTCTGCTCTGTTTCTGACCTTGGTAAATACAATAGTATTTTGTACAACAGCAGACTTTTTGTTTTCCTAGTAGACATAGTTCCTAGACTATCGTATAGACATTTTGACTGACGAATTCAGACGATTCGAACTGGATTTATTAGGAGTTTCAGAAACTCATATCCCAGGGGTAGGAAGCATGAAATTAGGTGATTTATAATTGGTTTACTCAGGCAGGAAGGATGGGGTAAATAGACAGGGAGTAGGGCTCATGATGAATAAGGAAGCTGCCAAGTCTTGTTTAGGCTGGGAAGGTATTAATAATAGAATACTAGTTGCTCATTTTATGACTAGAAAGTTCAGGGTATTAGTTATAGTAGTATACGCCCCTGTAGAACCGACTGACGGAGATACTAGTGACTCAGATGAATTTTACTTACAGTTACAGGAGCAAATAGACAAGGTCCCAGGTATAAATATGATATTATTACTGGGAAATTTTAACGCCCAGGTTGGTAGAAATAGGGATAAATGGTATCCCAGCCTAGGTAAATTTGGTGTAGGAAAAGAAAACAGTAATGGATACAGACTTTTGCAATTTTGTAGGTATAACAATCTAGTTATAATCAAAACGATGTTTGGTCATAAAATGCCTCATAAGTTGACATGGTATTCACGTGATAGTAAGGCAGCAAACCCTATTGATTATGTTATAGTAAACCGAAGACTGGCAGGATCAATACAAGATACTAGGGTATATAGGAGTGCTGTTATTGATGTTAAAAGTAAAGATCACCATCTAGTAGTGTCAAGGGTTAATGTAAAACTAAAATATCAGAAGGGTAACTACCTTCCGGGATGTTATGATGTTGGTAGACTCCAGGATGAGAATTTGAGAGAAACTTTCCAGGAACAGTTGAATACTAAACTTAAGAGTTTAAAATTTTATAATACGGAAGATGGTTGGAATAATCTTAGAAAAATAATTTGTGAAGTTGCTCAAGGTGTAATAGGGAAGAAAGCTAAAACTGCAGCTAAGAATATTAGTGAAAAGGCTCTATGTTTAATAGAAAGGAGAAAGGACTTGTACAAGAATTATCTGAGTGATAGATCGTATGAAAACAAAAGAAATGTAAAGAAAGTGGAGAAAGCATTAAAATATGAACTAAGGAGGTGTGAAGTGGAGGCCAAGGATAAAATTGCCGAGGATCTGGAAGATGCAGCTAGACGGCATAATAGTAAAATTTTGTACTGGCACGTTAACAAATTGAGAGGGAGTAGTCAATCCGGACTTGTTGCAGTTAAAGATAGGAATGGGGTCGCAAAAAGCGATAAGGAAAAAACTAAAGAGAGATGGGCCGAACATTTTGAGAATTTTCTTAACCGAGATAGAGTTACAGGTAAAGATATGGAGAAAAATGAAAAAGTTTGTGATACCTTGGATGTGAAGGAAGATTTGTTTTGTGAGGAGGAATTAGCGACAGTACTCAAAGGATTAAAGAATAATAAGGCTCCAGGTGCTGATAGGGTGGTAAATGAGTTTCTTAAATATGATGGCTCTGAGGTTCAAAATAAGTTATTGAAGATTATAAATATGATTTTTGAAAAAGGGGAAGTACCTAACGATTTTAGGAAAACCTTAGTTAAGCCACTTTATAAGAAAGGTGATAAAAGTGAGTGTGGTAATTATCGAAGCCACTGGTCTCTGTGAGTAGCAAATTACTTAGTAATATAGTATTTTTAAGACTTAGAGATGCCATAGACGAAGTTTTAAGAGAAGAACAGTGCGGTTTTCGAACAGGTATAGGATGTGTCAACCAAATTTTCACTCTTAAGCTAATAATTGAGAAGTGCCTGAATTGTCAAACACATTTGGTCCCCAGTTTTATAGATTATGAGCAAGTGTTTGATTTTGTTGATAAAGGAGTTTAAGCGAAGGTCATACCCTTGTAGGGTATACCGGACAATTACATTAAAGGAATTAATGCTATATACAAGAATAACTCTGCTGCAGTTAAGGTAGGAAATAGGGTTAGTAGCTGGTTTCGCATTAAATCAGGAGTTAAATCAGGTTTGTATGGATTATTTTGATGGACTTCGGTTTAAGCAGCACAGAAAAGGCAATGGGAGATAATGGAATTAACTGGAGAAGTAAAATTCTCCTGAACTTAGATTATGCTGATGACTAAAGCATCCTAGATGAAAGTGTTACCAAAATGAATGAAGTTTTAGAGGTTTTGCGATTTCAGGGTGCTAGAATTGGTTTGAAAATTAATATTAGGAAGACTAAGTCACTAAGGCTAGGAATAAGTGAAGATGAAAAGGTGATGTTGGGTAATGAAAAGATTGATCAGGTGGACAGCTTCACTTACCTTGGTAGCATTATTAGTAAAGATGGTGAGAGCAGTGAAGATGTTAAAAATAGAATAGTCAAGGCTCAGGGTGTTTTTTCACAGTTAAGAAAAGTCTGGAAGAATAGGAAGATGAGTTTGCAAACCAAGATTAGAATATTCGAAGCTAGAGTGATGACAGTGGTCCAGTATGGTTCTGAAGCTTGGACGCTCCGAAAAGCGGATGAAGATTCGCTAGATGTATTCCAGAGAAATTGCTTAAGGATTCTTCTGGGTACCCGGCTGACTGACCTTGTTTCAAACAATAGGCTATACGAAAAATGTGGTTCAATACCGCTCTCTAGGGCTATAATGAAAGAAAGGTTGAGGTGGTTAGGGTACGTTGTGCGGATGAAGGATGACAGATTGCCAAAGATTGTTCTTTTCGGCCAACCATCTAGGGCTAAATGGAAAGCAGGTCGTCCCCGTCTGGGGCGGAAGGACGTCATAAAGAAAGATTTAAAGGAAATGGGAACTTCGTGGGCGGGTGTAAAAAGGGAGGCTTTGGATAGATTGAGGTGGCGGAGGAGCGTGCGTAGCTGTGTTGGCCTCAGGCGGCTTGGTGCTGCGGTGAGTTGTTAGTAGTAGTTAATAGTAGTAGTAGTAGCCATAGACGTATTATAAAATAGTTCGTCGCAACGAACAGTAAGTAAGGAGTGACCCGGCTCAGTAATAACCGAAACTCTAAAAAAAGGAATTTCGATACCAATAGATACATCAAAAGAATTGCACTGTTATGCCGATTTTAAATATATAAGTTTAGTCTTAACGATCAAAAGTTAAGAACCTGAGACAATTTGCCTTATTTTCGAAAAAAGGAGGAAACACCCGCCTAAAAGTAATAGAATCTTAATGAAAATCACACCATCATATTTCGCTTATCAGATAACCCTAGTGGAGGGTTTTTAAGCTCCTATTTGTAAAAATGTGCAATTTTCGATTTTACCCGAAGAAAGATCACGTGTGTGTGTTTATTTGTTTTTGCTGTTTTTTTTTCCAGGGGTGATGAAATCGACCCAGTGGTCCTAGAATTTCGCGAAAGGTTCATTCGAACGGAAATTAAAAGTTCAAAAGTTGGAGGGTAACTAGGCCCCCTTCCACGCTCATTTTTTTCCCCAAAGTCACTGTATCAAAATTTTGAGATAACTGTTTTGTTCAGCATAGTAGAAAAATTTAATAACTATGTCTTTGAGGACAACTTAATTCCCCACAGTCCCCGGGGAAAGGGCTTCAAGTAATGAGCTTTGTCCATTGTTTACATATAGTATTGTATTGGCTATTGGGAAGTATACGGACGTATGCTTCCTCTATCCAATCTATGAAGAGCTAGTAGATACTGCAGCGTCGGTCAAGATATTTGTCCATGATCTGACGGGCTGTGAAAATCTGATCAACTGTTGACCTATTTGATTAAAAACTCACTTGGTATCTAGGAATGACTACTGAGCATATTGCTTGGATGTACCCTAGCATGACTTTGGTAATTATTTTAGCAGTGGGGGTTGTCAGACCGAAGGGTTGGTTGTTGTCAGAGACTGCTTTTGAGCCTTTCTTACGAAGAGGGACTATCATTGTTTC
Organism: Artemia sp. Qi Xiang Cuo; assembly: GCF_049724085.1. Lineage (NCBI taxonomy): Eukaryota > Metazoa > Arthropoda > Branchiopoda > Anostraca > Artemiidae > Artemia > Artemia sp. Qi Xiang Cuo. The sequence goes on along the minus strand of NC_142814.1, from coordinate 42,587,482 downwards.
ACACAATGGTGCAAGGAAGTGACCAGCTTCCCTGGTAGCTATGATAAATATCAACGAGGGGTTCACCATTGCCTTTCAGAAGTCCCAGCTATATTCCATCAGGGCCAGCAGCTTTATTGGTCTTCAGATATCTATGTATGTGTGCCGTATTGTATATGGTTGCCGTTTTTGTCAAGCAGGGAGCAAGCCGTAAGGTTTTTCTTTTTAGCCATTTCCCTTACTCTTCTTTACATGAAGTATGAGTTTCTTTCTTAAAAGCCGTTTCACACAGCTTACTTTCTTCTTTTACAAAGGCGCGGTGAGCACGGGGTATTGCTTCATCTACAGGTTTTTTGAGTTGCTTTTATCGGTCTCTGCTTTCTCTGTCAAGCTTGTTCGTGACGTTGCACTTTTTGTCACAGAGATGAATGCTCTCTTCTGTGATCAACGGCTTTTGGTTATCTTTCTGAAAATCTAGTGTGGAGAGAGTGATATCACGAACAATTTAGACTCTTATGCAGAGGTAGTATGGAGTTTGAAGTGGGCTCCAAAATCTTTTCAGATAAAGTGGCTATGTTGGCTGTTAAATTTGCTTTGTCATTCAGGGGATCTTATCGATACCTGGGGAGCCTTCTAGACAGCTTTGAGGCTGTTTTAAGCCTCTTTCTGAAGCTAAACATTACAAGGGAGTGGTTACTTTCAAAGTCAACACCAGTTAGTGTGACCATATCAGTGACAGAGGATTTCCAACGTTCAGACATGAGGATGTAGTCAATGAGATTTTGACTTTTTCAATTAGGGGAACTCCAGGTAGTTTTATGTTGGTTCTGTCCGTGACAAGTATGTTCTAGATAATGTTGGAGACCACACTGTCTTTCCATGACGATAAATCAAAGTTCAAATAGGTATAAAATCTTTTTAATAGAGTGATAACTTTCACAAATAGTGATCAAATTTCACAAAAATACTAGATATTTGGGTCACATATTCAGTGACCGTCATCAGTAGTAAAATTGATGTTTATCAGTTTTACTACTGATGACGGTCACTGCATATGTGACAGAAATATCTAGTATTTTTTGTGAAATTTTATCACTGTTTGTAAAATCTATCACTGTCTGTTAAAAGGATTTTATCCCTATTTGAACTTTTATTTAAAGGTGTGTTCGTGATGACTAAAGCGCTGTCTCGGCTGAATTCTATTTGCCGTTCCCCTCTTTTGTTTAGTTGCCCATGGCAAAATTTGCCCATCACGTCTTCATAGCCTACGTGGTCCTTGCCAGGAATGGCATTAAAGTGACCAATGAAAAACGGTACATTCTTTTTTAAGACAAAATCGACTAGACTTTGAAGCTGAAGATAGAAAGTTTCAGACTCCTCATTGTCTCTACTGGAGTCAGGTCTCTATTGGAGTCAGGGGTCTCTACTGGAGTCAAGATTTGAGTACTGTAAAATTGACAGATGATCCTTCCAGCCAGGTCATAATAAGCTGCTCGGATTTGGGATTGCAAAAATCACAGATTTTCTATCCCTCCTGAACAGAAGAAAGCTGACTCCCTGTCGATATTTCCATCATTAAGTCCAAAGAGAATAAGGGTGGCATCGCCATTCTTCTTTTCACCAGTGAATGGGGATACGTTTCAGATAAACCATCAAACTTCCATATGTACCGACTTATCTCTTTCAGAAGTAAATATGTTTTTCCATGTTTAGCAGGGATTCTGGTTTTGAGGGTACAAACTGACAGGGTTACTTTTGGCAATACAATGGCATTCAGGATTGGACTTGTCATATTCATGGGATTCACGGTCATCACATCTTCAGTTGCCCCGGACGCGGTAGCTCTTAGCATATAGTTTTAGTCAGTTACCCCGGAGGCGATAGCACTGGATTTAAAATTAATCTTTTTTTCAAGTTCACTAATACATTAAAACAGGTTTCTTGGCTGAAGATTCTCCCACGTTAATATCCTGCAGCACCATTCAGTTTAACCCATTGCTGGGGAAGTTTTGCTGCTGAAGGGATGTTTCCACACGCTGGTGGAACTAGATCAGTCTGTATCAGAGGGGTCTTCTTCCTCTTCCACCTGTATCTATGACCCCCGAGTGAGGCTAATCCAGTTTCCCTTATGGACCCCCTGGAACTAGCTCCCCTTTGGTCCACAACTCCTATTCAATGGAAGTACCCAGGCTGTAAGGCATTCCTCTATTCGCCACCTGAGGAAATGCTGAGTGGCCTGCGGGAGACCCCTACTGAGAAGGATACTCAGTAGGTACTCAGTAGGTAAATTTATAGATGCAACAGTCCTAAGATTTTTTTTTTTTAAAGATCAACAAATTGCTCGATAGCAACATGTTTCCCTTTGAAAAACAAACTGTTTCTTGCTTAGTTGACATGTGTATTCATAGACCTGGTATCACGTTCGGTTAAACATTCAATGCATCTTCAGTTATGAGAAACCACGTGCATTTTGCATAATTTTGTATAGACAAAAACAGTATATTCATTCGCCTAGTCTTCATTTGCTCTACCCAGAAAACCAAAAGATCTTGTAGAATTTCGATTTTTGTTCAGTCTTACATTAACTACGATGAAGAAATTTACCGAAGCCTGGAAGATATACAACTTCAAAGACACACAAAACATAGGTAAAAAGTATAATTTATATTGCAAAACATAGATAATCATTATTAGAAGTTTTAAAAAAATGTAATTAGATGGTGTAACGACATTATGTCTAAACCCATGATTTTGTTTTAAATGCCAAAGCCATGATAAACAGCACATGATTTGAGATTACTGCATCATAACCCTTACCTCTACCCTACATCATAACCCATTACTCAAATGCCCGACTTCTAAAGACGACCTTATTAAAGTGGCTGCTGGCCCAAATAGACCAGGGATGGCCAAACGGCTATCTAGCCCTCCATGTTCATAATTTAATCAACTAAGTAAACAGAAAAGCCTTTGATTTATAATTAGAATGATAAGATAATAATGTAGATAATGTTAGCGAAATATTACCTAATGAATTTAATAAGATAAATATAAACGGACTGGAAGGATTAAGCTTACCGCCCAGATCTCGTTCTAGTCACCAAACAACTCACTCGATTGAAAATCAGCCTGAAGTAATAGCCCACCGTCCATCGCCCTGGCCATCAACCTATGTTCAGTGTTGCCAAGTTTTGAAGAAAACATCCTTCGGTGATCACCCAATCTTTCAAAATGAGTACAATGTTGCCAAATTTTGTCTCCTATAACCTGAAGGACTATTAAAAATACTTTATCACAATTACTTCAGAGCAGAGGAGATTCTAAACTTTCCGAGCTCCTTTTTCTTGATGAGTTAAGACAGAAATGTTACGTTCCCCCATATCAGTTCTGTTTTCAGGCTAATCTTGGCTGTTTTCATGCTCCTACAGCAGTTTTTACTGCCCTCGCCGACGCTGAATCTTCGGGAGAAAGTATGATCCTCGCCGGACATGACGTTAAACGTGCCTTTGATTCCTTAATTCATTCGTCCATGCTTCTTCATATGGCAAGGCGAGACGTAAACCCATCAGTTGTCCATGTTCTCAGGAATTTATATAGGAATCTTAGAGTGCATTTAAAACTCCCATCCCGTTTTCCCTTGCAATCGGTTCTTCATCAATCCCAATGTAATTGCATTAACTCTCGTGTGAGGCCAAACTCTTTGAATCCCTCGTACATGCTTGTGATTCGTCAGTACCCCATCCTCTTTACGAAAAGAACTATACAGGGAGATATCACCTCCCTAAACCTCTTAAATTCTACTCTCCTTCATGCTCAGGCAAAGTGTCTTTCTTCATGCATTCTTGGGAGAATCGATATGTCTCTTATTTGTTATGCTAATGACATCTTGAATCTCAGCCGTACGATCCAGCGCATTGAGCAGAATTTCAAAATCCTCAAAGATGAATATTCGAAAATCGGGATGTATTTTAATCCCAAGAAATCCGAAGTTATCCTTTTCAATTGGCGAAATCCCTCTACTTCTCTTCTAAATCTGAATGGTTCTCTTGTTAAACCTGCAAACCATATTACATACCTGGGCCTTCCAATTGGCACATCTATAGGCCACACACGTCGTATGTTGATTTCTCACATTGAGTATCAAAATAGCTCTATTTACGCTGCAATCGTAAAAAGCAAACTACGTTTCAACCGTTACCTTTTAGCATCCATTTCCAACACCATTACCCTTCCACATCTGCTTTACATTGCTTCTTTCTGGAAATTCTTTACAGTTACAGATAAAAAGCACCTATGATCAATCTTCTTCAGATTTGCACTCATCAAGATATCTTCCCAGTAGACAAATAAAGTGTGCCGACGTACTTTTCAGGGCATCAGGAAGCAGCACTCTATGATTCCCAAATAAATTTTCCCTTACCCCCAAAAGACCTCGACAACGACTCAGACAATGCTCCAAATTCTCCTCCTCTTCTTGGCAAAGAGGGCAAGCAAACCAGCCGTCCGGGGCACTTTTCCTCCTCTAAAAAAATTTCAATTTTGAACAAGTTGCAAGGCAATTAGATCATAGCTGTATCCAATATGTAAGGTATCTAGAAGGTAAATTTAACTTAAAATAAAATTCGTGACAATATATTGTTTTAACCTCTTTATGATACCTTAAAGTTTCCTAATTCTTAATCTCCTCACCCCATTTCTGTATCGTCTGGTCCTCCAGCACCCGCTTGATTTCCTTGTCCAACTGTAATTGTTGACTAGTTGGTCCAAGGCCATCATTCCATGCGAAAGAAAAACCTGTCTTATCCAGTACCTCTTTAACTTTAAAAGGCCAAGATCTTTTCCTATGTAGCTGAAGTAACTCATCATATGCAGCCTTCAGTAGCCTATCACTGGGTAACTGTACAACCCTTAGCCAAAATTTTATCATTTGGACTGTCCTATAACTTTTAAGAGACCACAGTCCAAGGTCTACATTAAGAAACTGGGTATGTGTCATTCTATGTGACCCGTAAAATCTCTTAAAATATATGCTTTAAAAACTTCTATAGTATTTTATGTTGGACAGATGTGCAACCATCAAGTCTGGATTTTAGAGTGATTCTAAAAGCTATGACAAACGAATAGTTCATTTATTATCCAGCTTTTTTGGACTTGATGTAGGTTATGAGTCTCATGAATTTTTAGTTTTAAATGGATAACTGCATTGTTTGGAACCCAAAGAACCTTTGCAAAGCCCAGTAGTTGCAATCAGCTTGACTAAATGAACATTTTTGATACCCTTTTGCCACTTTTGAATCAGTCCTAAGAAAACAAGAATCAAACTTTGCAAAAGAGTCAAGCATTGTTTCCAATGCTGTTGTGCGCTTTGACATTTTTGAAGCCAGTATGACCAAGTCCAGAAAAAACTAATATCGGAGACAAACCATTACTTGTTTTTGTTTTAAGGCATCATTTCTCTGGTTTCCAGTGAAAATGCCGTGTCTTTGAACCACACAAGAAGTGTGGTTCAATCCCCTTTTTGTAGGGCTGTGATGAGATGATTCTCTACTGGTGTGATAGCGAGGGCATGTTCTGCGGATGAAGAATGTCAGCGTGACAAAGAGTGTTCTGTTTGGCAAACCATCTATGGCTAATCGGAAAGCAGTTTGTCCTCGGTTGGGGTGGGATGATGTCGTAGGGATAGATTTCAGGAAAATGGGACCTTACTGGGGGGGTCTTATGAGTGGAGCTTTAAATAGAGTGGGTTGGACGAGAAGTGTGTGTAATTCTGTTGGTCTCAGGCGGCTTGGTGCTGACTTGAGCTTTTATACGTAGTAGTATTAGTAGTAGCATTTATTTAGTTTCGTGTTTGACTATGTACTTGATTATTGCGAGTGCTGTTAATTGTATTTTAAAATTTAGTAAGTACAAATGGGCTTTAAAAAAATAATTATTATTAGTGCTTGATACCTTTTATTCAAGTTTTGCATTAATATTAAATTAATTTAATGTTCAAAAAATGTAACTTATAAAAAGTAACAGGGTCATCTCAGCTTTTTAAAAATAATTTTAGGCTTTCATATCTGATACGGACACAGCACCATACATGGAAAAAAAAAAGAATTATAATCCATATACCTTTAAGCAAATTTTGAAGAAGATAACGCGCTTATATTTAAAATTGTTAAGTTTCAAATATATTGAGTATAAGATCCATGGGGAAAAAAACTCCATCGTTTTCAGAAATACAATTCAAGTTTTCTCCGCTTTGTGTGTTTAATATATTCATTAGCAGCATGTAAAAACTGTCCTAATTGAAAGTTTTTCTTGTTATTATTCTTTCATTTCATTTTACAAATGAAAAGTCAGTACCGTCTAAAAAGCTATTTTGTGTTCCGTAGAGTAGGTACGCTCAGTCAGGGCACTGGAAGAGGTATAGGATTTTTCCTTGTGGGGGTGTCCAAAGTGGAAAAACCCGAATTTTTCGCCACCGATCGTAAGGAAAGCCTTTGGACGTTCTTGGCGGAATCTCAACTCGCTATGTCATGGCCATATGTGCAGACGTGCTGCAGTAAAACTGAAAATAATGACCCAGTATCTCTTGTGTAGATTTTAAGGGCAGTAAAGTATTTACCACAAGTGAAATTCTAAGCAACAAAATGTTCTATGTTTTGTCCTGTCGTATTGCATTTTATCTTCTTTTTTGCCGCCTGAGGCCAACATAGCTACGTACACTCCTCCTCCATTCCAATGTAATGAAGGCCCCCTCTCTAAACCTCGCAGGAAATTCTCATTTCAGTAGATCTACCCTCCTATCCCATTCTGGCTCGACCTGCGTGCCTTTATCGCCTTGATCGAAGGTAATAATTATAATAACTGTAGCAAAATTAGAAACCAAAAAAAAAAATTATAGCTTGAAATAATATCCATTGTGATATCGTATTGAAAATCCTGTAATTTGTAATTTGAAGCAGAGTATGGGTATTTTTTATGTTACCTATACTCTTTGTGCCTGGGTATAATCATGGTTATAGCCTATGGTGGACAAATGGAGACGTGATACTTTTGGGGTATAGGGTTCAACTGTTACTCAGCGAAATTACGCGATAACCAATGGATAAGAGCTTTCAAACGAATATATACATAGCCTCCCAGTTTCGGAGGATTAAATGGCGCACGGCCGAGCGGGTGGTCTGGTTATTCGCCCCTAAACTTACACTGAATCCAAGGAAACGTACTAGTGTTTTATACACCTTTATCCAGCAATACTAGCGATTACACAGCATTGCTTAGATACACACCAGGCTGTTGAGGCAAAGATTGGTGAAACTTTTTTTGTGTGTATATTACCTTAAGCCCTAAAATTTATATTTCCGCCAAAACTCGTTCATGAGGGAGATTCATTAGATAAATAGAAGGGCAGTTGGCAGTACGCAGTAAAATTGGGCAGTACGTTCGAACTAAGTGTCAGAAAAAAGTAAATTTATGTATCAGTACAGATATGACCATTCTTAAGGGTTGGATCTGTGTGTAACTGTGCATTTGAATTCGCCCTTAAAACGATAAATGGGTATCAGTCCTTGCGAGGGCTCTAGTGGCATCAATTCACGAAAATGTAGGTGTGATGGGGTAAATGTATTGTCCAAACTCTGGAGGGGGGATTTTGCTTTATCATCAGTTTTTGACCGAAAATACCAAAAAAAGGTATTTTTTAAGTCTATGCAGAGGAAGGTGTCCTGTATTTATATTTTACCAGCAATAATGCTACCTTTCAATCCTTAGCTTTCTAATAGTTTATTACTGCTGTTTATGTTGGTTTATATGTTTTTCTTTTTAAAAACACCGTAATTTTCTAGAATAAAAATAAATATCTTTTTTGTATATGAAATTAACCTTTCGGGCAGAAAGATTTGGTTGTCTTTATGAAAGCCAGAGTTAGTAAATCGCATTGACAAAATATCGCATTTTCATTTATTTCTTCCGTTCTAAAATAAAAAGAATTTACATTCACTTTTGAATCACTTGAATTACTCTTTGAATCATCTCGCTTTTGTGATAATCAATTTTTATTTTTGTGATCATCAAAAATAAACTTTTCAATTGGTAAAGTACAAAAGAAAACAGATAGGCTACATGAGTGTATACCGAATTTTCCGAAATGGTCACTGTCATTTTTGCCAGGAAGAATTTTAATACGATATTGTGTCGGTAGGTTTTTCAGCTGAATTGTACGGTCATTTTTCAATGTTAATTAAATTAAAAAACAGGCTTTTTTTTACTGAAAGTAAGGAACGACGTTAAAACTTAAAACAAACAGAAATTATTCCGTATATGAAAGGGGCTTCCCCCTCCTCAACGCCTCACTTTTTACGCTAAAGTTTTTATTGTTTAAAAAAAAAGAGTTGTGAGAAAGTCAAACTTTCTTACAATTCTATACTTTACTCTATACCTTACTTTCAGTTAAAATAACTTTTTTTTTGTTTATTTAATTTTTGAACGTTTTTTAATATATGCAGGTTTTGATTTTGGCTCAACGTACATGAATAATTACAACAGAATTTTTATATTAATATTACTCTCAAAAAGAAAACTAGAGTTTCTGATTATCACTCAAATTAGCCGTTAACGAAGAGTAAACGACCAACAAATCAATAAAAACCTTAGATGCATCCCGAGTATAACTTACACCCCTTGCCCTGGGGAGTATGAGGGGGGGGGTTATCCTCAAATACATAATTTATAGACCGTTGAATTACGCTGAACAAAATGGCCATTTCAAAAATTGTGATTGGATGTTTTTGGGGAGACGATTGTTGTAGGGAGGGGGGGAGGGTGCTGGTTAAACTCCAATCACTTTTGACTTTTAAAAAGGCCAGTAGAACTTCTGATTACAAATCAAATGAGCCTCCTATGAGGTTTATGCGACCACTCTTTCTATAAAAAAAACGGATATCCCCCATGGCATAACTTACAACATAATTTCCGGGACCTATAAACTACGTAGAACAAGATGGATATCTCAAAATTTTTATTGGATGTCTTTGGGAAAATGATTGACGTGGTGGGAAGTTCCTGTGACATTTTTACTTATATGAAGTACCCTGGTTTAAAAAAAATTAATTGTGCCCAAATCGCTCTTTACTTAGGCAGCACTGTCATGCTGCCTATGATATTTTGTTTATAGGTTTCTATTATACAGCATTGGAAGTACCGATTAGACCAGGTATGCCCCTACCTAAAATTCAGCCTATGGGTGACCATGGTGAGAGATACTATATGATATGAAACATTGCGGAAAACTTTGAGATTAAATATATAAGAAAATTACGAGTAAAAAATTAAGCAATTAAGCATGACGAAGATAATTTCTTAAACCACATTGGCCTGACATCACATAAAGAAAGAAAAACGAGCAAAAATTTTTCGAGTGAATGAATTGATTCCTTTCTTTTGTTCAGTTGTTCGCTAGTATCCGTCGATGGCAGATCATATTTTTTGGATTTTGTGCAAATCGCGGATATTGGCGAATAACTCGCTTTTATGGTTGTTAGGTCTTTGGTTTTAAATCTTTTAATTTTTGGCTTTTATTGATACATCGTTTCGTTTCGCGCTGAAGAAGAGAGGCGTTTGTCCTCTCGAAATATTCGCTTCGTTTTTTCAGTATCTTCAATTGGCCTATAAAAACCCCATTTTTGCTCGTTTTTCTTTCTTTAAGCAATTAAGAAAGGTTTAAGTGGTATGCAACTAAAAAATCAGTGATGTTTACGGGTTTTCTCCATCATTCTTAGGGCTTTCAGTGTAGTTTACTCTTGATTAATTGCTTTTTGCAAAAGAAAAAATATTTAGAAATAGGGTGAATCTCTTCTACCCGTGGAATTTTTTTAAAGGAAAGAAATCATTTTACAGTTTGAACAATTTTTTTGGAGGGGGGGGGGGCGTGCCGCCGGAAGACAGTTTTTTTACCACAAATCCCATATTTTTTTTCATAATAAATTTCTTAGGGGGGATGAAGCTTTCTTTTCTTTTTAGTGACCGTTTTGCACATTTAGGTAAAATACAGCAACTCAACAATTTGCAATGTAGAGGTGACGCTAAAAAATTTTCATTTGACTGGCTATGTGCTCTAAAATCCTGAAACAGTTGCGCCCAAGAATATTCTTAAGTGACATTACAGCTTCTCTGTGGAGAGTATTTTGAAGATACATTGTCTAAGTACCCAACCCTCTGAGAAAATATTTGCACCCACTAATTATTTAGCTGAAATGCAGGGTTACTTCTTACTCTTTGTTAACTCTTCTGACTATAGTTCTATTCTAAGTTTTCCTACTCAGTGTTCCAATACTCATATTTATATAAAAAAGATATCAGACGAGCCTTCTGAGCTTTCAATGCAGACATAAATTCCACCTAAATGGAAAGTTGAGACGCATAAGATTTCAAAAAAAATCTTAAGAATTTTGAAAAAATTAGGACTTCGTTTCTATTTTCAACTTGAAAATTGTTGAAGACATTATGTAAAGTTTTTTTGGGAGGGAAATGTGGGAGCGGCTCTGTGCTATGAAATCAAACAAAGTTTTCCGCAATGTCTCATATCATATAGTATCTCCCACCATGGTCGCCCATAGGCTGAATTTTAGGGAGGGGCTTACCTGGTCAAAACATCCAAATGGACGACTTTCTCCCTCGAACCTAAAAGATTATTACGAAAAAAGAAAAAACAAACTTGGAAAGACATAAAGGGACATTTAACAAATAATTACGACAAGAGTAGTAAGGCCATAGGGAATACAAAACGTGATTGCGAAATTTGTCTTACCACTCGCCTGAGGCATGGATATGTGTGTAGTCTAACCGGTACATTGGCTTACCACCGGTCAGTCATCTATTTTTACGAACGGTACTTGCCTTAGCAGACGGGTTTTTCTGAGCTAATAGCCATTTTTTTGGGGTCAAACAGAGAGCGGCGGTTACTGCATATACGGTAACATGATTAGCAGGTTTTTTTTAAAAACTTGGCGACGTATGATGTACTCAAGCAAAAACCCTATAAATGTTCGTACACTACATTCAAATTTTCATTATTTTTTAACACATTGTTTATAGTACACCACATATTATTAACTTTGAAAACAATGGATTCGTCAAATTTCAATGTGAATACACTTTCATTCTGTATTTCCAAAAAAAAAAAAATAATAAAAAAAACTTTACACTTAGCTACTGTTCATATTCCTTAGAAATTTAACAAGGTTAATTTACAAAGGCCGAAGGATTTCCAATTTCCAATACTATAGTAATAAAGCAGTCAGATTTTTATTACCAAAAAGATGACGGGAAAACAGCTACACAGACTTTCTGTAAAAATTTATAAAATATTAGACAGCCTACTCTAAATATATGACAAAAATTTATTCAAGTCGTTATCACATCAATTACAGCTAAGTTTTTTTGGCTCAGAAAACATCTTTGGAAACTAAAAGCTGGCACTAACGTAATAATTGAGCGTGTATATACGAAATATTAATTTTAACATATCTCTGTCACTCTGAATACTATATTAGTTCAAAATTATATTAGTTTTTTTAGTTCAAAAAAAAAATATTTTTCTTCGGTGACTTCAATATGCATTCCAAAAGTTCACAAAAACTAATGGTAAATTAATTCAAATTATTTGCGGGATTTTACCTCAAAATCAGAATGCTTTCTCCTTTTAATTGACAATTTTAGCAGTGCAGATTTGCCAGCTACGATTATTAATAATTTTACACACCATTAAGCCAAGTACAGCGCTTGATTTGGCCAAAGCAAGGGGGACTTAGCCCCCCTTGTTTAATTTCGGTTAAATATGTTAATGACTAAATATTCACATTTTCAACGTTTAGTATTAGGGGGGTGGGGGTGCTAATTTTCCTTCTGTAAAAGGGGATTGTTTTTTTCATGCTAAATTTTGTCTTCTTTTATTTACAAGTTACCCATGGCTTCTCTCATAATGGTTGCAACGGGCTATATATATATATATATATATATATATATATATATATATATATATATATTTATATATATATATATATATATATATATATATTATATATATATATATATATATATATATATATATATATTATATATATATATATATTATATATATATATATATATATATATATTTATATATATTTATTTATATATATGTTTTTATATATATATATATTATGTATATATGTTTGTGTGTGTGTGTATATATATGTATATATATATATATATGTATATATATATATATATATATATGTGTATATATATATATATATATATATATATATATATATATATATATATATATATATATATATATATATATATATATATATATATATATATATATATATATCTATATATAAAACGGCTATAGCTATAATAGGCCAATTATCTCTTGACCTCAACAATATGGAAATAAAATCCTGGTTTGAATATATATTGGCTTAAAATGAACTCACAATAAAAAACAACTCAAGTATAATAAAGGGTTTTTAAAACAAGCCTCTACAAAAACAAACCGATTAATTAAATAAAATTTTAGTTAATATTTTGCAGTAAGAAGAAAGACGGTCAATAAATTAATAATAGGAGCACCTTTAAGCCATTATGCATATCACGCCTTAATGAGAAATAAACTTTTTGACTTTAAATAAGAGGAGGGCAAAATTTGACCTCTTAAGCATTTATCCAACAAAATGGAAAAGGGGATTGTTTTTTTTATGCTAAATTTTGCCTTCTTTTTTTAAGGAAGAGGATTCTTGCAATTACCCCCCTCTGGAAAAGAAACCAAGATGGAATGAATCCACATTGATGCAAGCCGCAAGACCCTCCATCATTAAATATACTGGTTCAATTATACATGCTCTGGACCAGCCAATGGCCACGCAACTTTTAATGCCAGGAGGCTCTACGTAAACCTCTATGCAATCTGGAAAGAAATTGAAAAGAGAGTGGGCTGCTTCTCATGCTGCCTCAGCCCAGCCTGCTCAAGATCGTGCGGTTGACCCCTTTCATGCTTTTCCAGTAGCCTCAGGTGTAGAAGCCCAGTCAGAATTTGTAAGTATATATATATAATTTTTTTTTCTTTCCGTATTTTCAAAAATAACGTAAATTTTCTCAAGCGCATAATTTTGATGAGTAAAACTTAAATTTGTTTCTAAACTCTTCTATAATAATCCTATTTCATTTTCTTTCATTAACCAAATTAGCAGTATATAAAAGAATGATTATAACACTGAAGTAGCATATAGCTTATCATACATTTCTATAGAATCTCACCTCTAATTTCTCTTTTAGGCAAGGTGTTTTCTAATGCAATAATCCATTATTTCTTTAAACAAACTAACTATATAAAAAAACAATTCATTATTTCACAGTTGGCATTTGAACAACCATTCTTAAACTGGTATATGTTTTTGCACTAAGCTTTCGCACATATCCAGCTCCTATCAAAATGTCCCATCAGTACACCTGAATTTTTAATCTGCCGACAGGTATAATTTGAATTTTAAGTGCTCCTTGCAACGTGGGCTTTAAATAACAGGATGTCTATCTTCGATAAGCAATTAACACAGAAAAAAAGGTTTTTTTAATAATTTCCAAATATGTTATCACAGTGATGTCAAAAATTATTATTTGGGCGAACCCGTTTTTGGTCATTTCAAGCAAATATTTCGGCGAAACAGTTAGGTACATTTTAAAATGATGTTTTCGAGAAAGAATTTGAGGGTGTTCTAATTGAATGGTGTTGTGAAGTCCGATATCCCAACTCGAAAGGGCTTCGATCCTCTTACCCCGAAGGAAGTTCCCTGTTCCTAAAGTCCCTTCCCGGGGGGCTCTAAAAGGACCATCCGGCGTGTTAATTGCACTTTAATTGTTTATATGGAAGGAGAAAAAAAAAGTTCTTCTCTCTCACAATGATTTATTTAGTCTAGGTTAACTACATCTAGCACTTCAAACAAATCTGTTGCCAAAGAACATAGAAAAATTCGGATTGTCGAGAGAATTACATCGGCAATTGATGCATTAGATTCGTGTCCGTTAACCGAAGCTGCAAAACAAGTATTCATACAACATACTGCATCGATTGAACGATTCTTGAATTTCATGGAAAGTTATATTCTAGAGGGCCAAGCACTAGAATTGGACCCCTATTTTGCGTTTTTATTCTGAAAATTTTTTGAATAAAACCATTAATCTTATATATCATTCTCTTGTTCTAACTTATCCTCTAAGAATAAGACTTCATTTTCCTGACTAAAGCAATATATATTTTTAACATGTTCAGTTGTCATTATGAAAGACATATAACTATGTAACTTTTTTTTTCTTCTTCTTTTAATTGTTCAGGAGGTGGGACAATGACTATGAAAAACTGACATAGTTTATTAACTTTATAAAAATAATGGTTATTTTACATAAAAAATAAAACTTTTTTTTCTACAGATTAATGATATAGCACCACCGCCACCATTGAGTGATGAAACAAGTGTATTTACAGAACCAATTCTTTCACCACCAACGGAGTTCAGTGATGAACCTACATTAGTTCTAGAGAATATGGAGTGGCATAGGGGTTTCTTCAATGATGTTTTTGGGGAAATGGCTATCCTAGACGACTTAACCTGTGATATTGACATGCTTGAGGATCTGGGGTGGGCAGATAGTTTTATGAGTAAGCATTTAGGTGATGTTACTAGTGCATCTGAACCGGGTCCTCATACCAAAATTCCAGCACAGGACAAAACAGGCTGGCTCGATGAATTATCCCCAAACACATGGGAATATGAACTAAGGAACTGCCTCATGCCATAATCAGCAAATGTGATTGAACAGACTGGGATTGGCGATGGTGTTATTGACAATTCCCAGTCACCCTCCAGCATTCCACCCAATTATATAGATAGTAGTAGTAGTAATACAACATCACAAGCAACTGTATCCCTTCTATGAGATTTTTTTCTATACAACTCTGCCTTGCATTACTACAAATTGTTAAATAGCAGCAAAGCTAGTTGCTCATTCAACTCTCTAGTATCGGAGGAGACAATAACAAGCCCCCCGGCCCTAACATATGCATATACTGATAAGATTCGAGCCATTCTTGAACAACAGATGGGGATTTGGGGAGTGAGGGTCAGTTTAAAAGCATCAATAGCACTAAAAATGTTTTTTTTAAATGAAAATGCGGGTGAGATGTATTCGAAATACTTGCACAAAGAGATGTTGGCAATTCACCCGCATTTATCAAATTATGGGGAGGTTTTTCTAAATTCGGCTAATAGTATTCAAAGTAAGTGGTAAAATTATAACGAGGGGGGTAGAGGATCTGTGGTTTTATTTATTTAAAGTTTAAATGTTAATATTTTTAGTTTTAAAAAGGCTTTTATAGTAAAAGGCGGAGCGGGGAATATTTAATTAAAATATTATTCAGATTTAGAGGGATGTAGGGGGATACAACGAATCTGTTTCGATACGAGGCTGCAGTGTTTCAAGTATGCATTTTTAATTGCAGCATACAGACCACTTAAAAAAGATGCATCTAAGAAAAAGTTGGATAAAATGGCAGTTAATGGTAAGGAGGGTTCAAAGTTCCCCAAAGTAAATTTTAATTTTTTAAATGGTCAATTTCCCGTGACTCTGAAATGAATAGGTATTTTTGAGTGGGCTAATGCACATTTAAAGATTGGTGTCACGTTGTTACAGTATGAAACAGAATTTGAAGAGGGTCAGCGTTCCGATAAGAAGGGTGTATTATTTCCAGTGCGGAATCCTTCAATTGAATCAGTAGAACATTGGGTGTGGCTTCTATACACCCCACCCACAGACTCCAATTCAATTGGTCATTTCAATCCAATTACGGATATTAGTAGGGTTTTGAGGGAGGGTAAAAAGCGGAATGGTGTTTTTTATTACTGTCCAACATGTCTCTCAAGATTTTGCTCTGATTTAAAGTTAAAGCATCACATGAAACACTGTAAACGTCATGGATACCAGGCTGTGGAGACGGTAAGCGGAGATAGAGCGATCTTACGTTTTAAACATTTTTAAAACACGCTCCTGCAGAGCAATAAGATCGCTTTAGACTGCGAAGCGAAACTGACAGACGTGTGCGATCCGTCAAATTCAAATCGTGTTAAAATACATGAAGCCATAGGGGTCTCTTACGCTCACGCGCAACGAGATTCCAATAATACCATGCAAGTGTTAGATGTAGTTGAGATGTTGAGTGACGGTGAAGACTGCATGCGCTCGGCATTGGTCAGTCTAATCAAAACAGCGAACGGTGCAATTTCGCGCCTTTGCTATACAAACTAGCCTATGCTCCTATCACCAGATGACAGAGTGGCCATTTAAAATCTTAAATTGTGTTGGGTTTTAAATGGGGAATTTGATGATTGTTTTGTGTATGGGGGGAGTATGACGTAGATCGACCATAATCATTTGTGGCAGTACATTACATCGGGTGTGAGTAACTTTAGAGGGGTAGCACACCAGTCATGCAATTTAAACGTTAGACAACAATATTTCGTACCTGTTTTTATACACATTTCCAATTTCGACTTAAAGTTTATTTTTCCGGCATTGGCCCGCATTGCCAAGGGTGGAGATGTAGATGAAGCAAAGATAGATGGTTCTTTTCCATATAATGTCATACCTAAGTCATCGGAAAAGCTACTGCCGCTAGAATTCATGTGGAAAACAGTCGACATAGGTAACACGTGCCTGAGTAAAATCCGTTTTTTAGACTCTTTCAGCTTCTTCTCCAAATCTTTAAGTCAATTGATTCAGTTGTAGAAAAGTGACAATTTTGATAGCTTCCCCCTCCTCAAACAGCACTTCCCCGATCATGAAATGTATGATTTATTAATGTGTAAGGTTATATATCCACATGATTATTATAAATCTGGCTTGAAGCTAAATGAGGTATCATTACCACACATTGAAGTTTTTAAGAAGTTCCGGACTAAGAGTGAGTGCGCAACTAGTGACACTAATTTTGCTCAGACGTTTGGGGCACAGAATGAGTATGAAAAAGCGCGGGATTACTTTCAAATAGACTCTTGTAGTGACTTACTCACTCATCTGAACAGTGTATGCAAAAATACAGATAAAATCTATGGGGAATTTGGGTTGGATTTAGGTTATTATTTTTCCACTCTCCATTTGGTGATGGGCTTGATACTTAAAATCAGCAAAGAAGAAATAGGTCTTCTCGGTGATGTGTATCTGAATCTTTTAGTAGAGAGATCAATGCGGGGTGGGTATGTTGTTCACGGGGATCGCATCATAAAAACTGATCCAAGTGGACAGCACACTGATGAAAAGACGGACGCATTTTTTTCGGATATGAATTCTCTTTACCCATCGGCAATGTCTCACTACTGTTTGCCGTGTGGCAATTATAAATGGCTTGACAATCCGTGTGCTTCGAATTTCCCCGACATTGCCAGTGTTGAGGAAAATGGGGCAGAGGGATGGTTTTTCGAAATTGATGGTGAAATACCCATGGAAATCCATGACTTGGTAAAAGACTTTGTTTTTCCGTTCATAAATAGACCGGTGGGTAGGGACTCTCTGAGTTCCTATAACTTATCTTTAGTAGAGGACGGGAGTACGCACTGGGTACCTTCAAAACAAAAACTAATTGCCGACCTCAACCCGAAACAGAATATCGTTGTTCATCACGTGCTATTGAAAAGGATGGTATCCAATGGTTTCAAGGTCACAAAGATTCATAGAGCCCTCCAATTTGATCAAAAGCCTTACAAGAAAACGTTTATTGACACCTTTGTCGGTAAGCGTTCACAAGCGAAAACGAAAGTTGAAAAGAAGTCTATAAACTCATTTTGAACTCAGCTTTCGGTAAAATGTGCGAGAGTGTACGAAACAGAAGTCGATGTGACATTGTAACCAACCCCAAAGATTGTGCTCGAATCATTGTGCTTGATCCAAACTTCACATCGTTCACAATCATAGACTCTAATATGATTCTCCTACATCGCAAGAAAAAAAGCGTTGTATTAAATAAAAATATTACAGGTGGAAGTGCAATAACTGAAATATCGAAGAAAATCTTGTTGTCATTTTATTATAATGTATGCAAGTTATAATAGTAGATTGAGGAACAAGTTCATGTGTATTGCGGGGACATTGATTCACTCCTGTTAAAAGTCAAAACTGAAAATCTATTGAATGATTTGGAAAATGGCGAGTACATTAGCTCACGAATGGACTACACTAATTGGGACG
Organism: Artemia sp. Qi Xiang Cuo; assembly: GCF_049724085.1. Taxonomy (NCBI): domain Eukaryota; kingdom Metazoa; phylum Arthropoda; class Branchiopoda; order Anostraca; family Artemiidae; genus Artemia; species Artemia sp. Qi Xiang Cuo. The sequence goes on along the minus strand of NC_142814.1, from coordinate 42,569,237 downwards.
AATCCCTCTACCCAGAGCTAGTGAAACACCAGGCCCCAAATCAATTGTTAATGCTAAAATCTGAAACGGGTAGTGATCTGATATCCAGTGGTGTGTTTCCTGGTCCGAAGGTATACTGTGTCGAAACGCACAGCAAGGATATCAAACAAGTTTGCAAGGGGGTACCTAAACACTTTGTAAAAAATAATTTCGATATGAGTGTGTATAGAAACTGTGTGGAACGTAGTTTAGTGCCAAGGGCGAAAGTCATGGCGATTCACTCTTTACAAATTTAAAAACTACACTGTTAGAGTTTATAAAAACGCCTTGTCTGCCATATCAGAAAAATTATTTTTACTTGAGTTGGGTTTTAAGTAGCTACCACCCGTTATTTTTCTTACTTAAGCCCTTTTTGATTTAGTATATAAAAGAACACACCTCGGTATAAAAAAACTACTTTAAATTCATTAAAAAAAAAGTGCCCCTTAGGGAGGAGGTTTTTTTTTGGGTCCTTAGGTGTTTTTTTTTAATTCTTTATCACAAACAATTTTCAATGTATGTGTGTGTGCAAGGCAGATCAATTTCTAGTATTTAATGCCAGCCCCGGTGCGGGCCCGCCGCAGCGGGCCCCCGCTTCCCGGCGCTTCCCGCCCCGACCCCGGCCGCCCCAGCGGCCCCCCCGGGGGGAGGGGGGATTCCAAAATTTAAAATGTTGTAAATAAAAGTGATATTAATTTAAGTGCTTTATTCCATTATATGTTTTATCTTTTTATAAATAAACAAAAAAAAGTGTATTTATTTAAGTGTTTTTTTTCTACTGGTTATGTAAATGTTACATTTATTGTTGTAAATAATTAGAAGAGGTGTATTTTTTCATGTTTAATTTGTTTTTTTCAATGTAGTATTTTTTTAAAGTATTTTTTCTTTTTTATGTGCAATAAAGTAAAATATTATTCTTTATTCGCCTTCTTATTATTATTATTATTATTATTATTATTCTTGAATGGAGTAGTAATAGTGAAATTATTTATTCAGTAGACAGCCAAAGTCTACATTTATTTGCCTAGGTGAACTTTTGAAGGGAACATGTATCAATTTAAAACACCATTCAGATCGTTTCTGTGCGGTCCATCAATGTCAGGCAAAACGACACTCTTAACTAAAATAATTAAAAATTGCAATTTAATGTTTGTGGTAAAGCCGAAAAAAATCTACTATTGCTACAGTATTTGGCAGGAGTCATATGATAAAATAAAAGCAGATTACACGACGGGATTGTTGCATATACAATTCATACAGGGACTTGATGTTTTCAGCATTATTGAACAAAATTCTTGGTTGATCATTGACGATCTGGCTAAATCTATTGAATAATGGTCCCAGGAAATGCTACAACTGATCACTGTTTGCTCTCATCATCAACAGATTCACGTTAATCTGGTTCTACACAATCGCTTTTATCAGAGCAAATGTTTGCGAACAGTTGCTTTTAACTGTACCTACTATGTCACCTACAGATTTGTGTGTGATTATAGCTCACGAATTACTCTCAAAGCACAAAAATAAACGGGTTCCCCCCAAATTCTGCTATCATCTAACAATCAGGCAACGAATAAAACCAAAGGTAAAATAAGATTGGATCTTAATCAAAATACACCCGAGGATATGCGTGTAGTCACAGATATTTTTGACATTGAAATTACAGTATATTTCCCCGCCAAAGCTAAACGGAACTATTAGTTGCTATCATGACACTGAAGAAACTACAGGAAAATAGACATTTTTTTTTAGTTCTAAGCATTTCATAATCTCCGATTAGGAAAGCCATTCTCAAGCGCTTTATTGACGATTTCATTAATCTAATATCCGAACTTTGTTTAAATTTGATCAAGGGTAATGTTCAACTGCCAGAAGTAGTTGAGCACCAGGCAAAGCAACATTGTTCCATTGTACGGACAGTGGCCTCTAAAAAGAAAGGAAAGAATTTTAAAAGGAAACGACTTCTTCAGGCAGGTGGTAGCTTTTTCACACTTTTACTGCCAATAATTGCAGGACTTGTAAACAGTTTTCTCTAGAAAGAAAATGGCAAAACCCTATAAATTGACTCCAATAGAACTCGCTCTCTCACCCGTCGAACACTTTGAGAACAATCTGAGTAAATTCCTTGACAATGAAAATATTGAGGATGATAAAAAACTGCTTTTACTTCAAGATGCACTTCGCCGAGTGGACAAACACAAGTCCTATCGGTCGAAGCCCACTGCTGCTGCTGCTGATTCCAAAAAAAAATCATCTCCTCAGGATTCAGCAGGAACACAATTAAAGAGGGAAGAATTGGATTAATTTTTTTCGAAATTTTGAATTATAAGGCCCATAACTATTGTTTAAAAAATAACATAACTCCTAGCCTATGTCTTAGAAAATTTTCAAGATCATATTCAAGTTGAGATCAATGGGACAGGGATTATAATTCAAGGCAAGAGCTATAATCTACTTGATTTAATCTATGACATGGTTACAAATCGTAAAGGAATATTTTGATTTGTCGCTCATCTATACAACTTTCTAAATACATTATACTTCCCTAAAAGTCTTCTTGTTAATAGACAAATTCTAAAAAAATTAAATTAACATGCTTCATTATCATCATCATCAACAACATTGACACCATTAAAATATGAACTTGAAGAAGAAGATTTTAAATCAATTTTGGAAAATACTAGCACACCGCTGATTGCTAGACAAAAGTGAAAATGTATCAAGTCAACGTCACCACCACCACCAACAGCCAGTATACAAAAGGGTAGCGGACGTTACACAACGTGTTTACGTTCAAAATGGTTGAAGTTCTGAAAGGTGTTTATGAAAATATTGGTGAGGCGGGGAGTTTAAGTTCCCCCACCACTCTTTCCAAAGTCACTGGTGTTCACACTAAAAGTGTACAAGACTATCTACAAAATGAATCAAGTTACACTCTGCATAAAAATCATAGACTTCGTGCCAATCAATATCGAAAAACTAAAGCCTTTTACCCATTGCATATAATGCAAGCAGATCTCCTGACTCTAGATGAGCTTCAAAGACATCACAATACACCGTACAAGTACATTCTACTTGCAATCAGTGTTTTTAGTTGCTATGCATATGCGATTCCATTGCGATCAAAGAGAGGTGTTGAAGTTGCTCAGGCCATTGAAAGTATTCTCGAACAGGATTCATATAAAAAAATTCAAACGGATCGCGATAGTGAATTTGTTAATCCCCATGTTGCAAAAGTACTAGAGAAATATAGTATACTGCTCTATCTTGGTTATAGTCCTATAAAAGCTGCAATGGCCGAACGATTGGTAAGTACTGTTTGACTTTTAATTTTAAGATATTGTTAATTGAAAAATGCACCGGCTTATATTCATGATCTTGATAAAATTATATTGATTCATAGTCAACGACCTCATCAACCGTTGTCCAATTCTACACCAATGAAAGTTCATCATTCTGATCATGATACAATTGACACCTTTCTTAAACAGTATTCCAATGAATTGGTTGTCAAGAAGATGAAAAATAAATTTAATGTTGGTGAGACTCTCCGAATTAATAGAACAACTAGTGTTTTTGAAAAGGGGAATTACTTGTGGTCCACCGAACTTTTTAAAGTGGCAAAAATCCTAGACACTAAACCCATAACTTATCGCCTGCATGATACCAAAGAGGAAGAGATTCTCGGCGGCCTTTATGACTATGAACTACAAAAAGTTAAAAATGCTAGTGAAATCTATCAAATCGAAAAGATATTAAAGACACGTACTCACAGGGGTAAGAAACAATTACTTGTTTTGTGGCTAGGATACAATTCTGATTTTGATTCTTGAATCGATGTTGATGATATTGACAATGCCCCATGATTTCTATGTAACTTTCATGTCCAACGTTTCCGATCCTCTCTAAAATGACTTGAATATGACAAGTGATTTTTTGACAAAACTCTCCCCCGCCATCAAATTTGACGGTGCATATTAAGTGTCTCTTGTCAACTGTATTCTCAAAAATGCCTATGACTTCTTGAGAAACGATTATGTCCATAATCTAAATATTATACCACTCGATTGGACTAGTACTGGGTTGGGCTATTCCGATTACGAATGGGTTAAAGCACTTAATCCTAGTGGATATCCACATGCCAGATTGAAATACATTGAATATAAAAATACAAGGGACTTGTGTCATACAGTCGATACTAAAATCTTGTATCATAGGACGGGCACATTCTATTTTAATTATTCAATGGAATATGGTAGGCTTTATATTGGGACACAATTTTACACTGAAACAGTTATTCTCAATGATAATGTGAGAGATGTTCTTGGCTTTAAACAGGATATGATCAACGGGGAAAATGCTGACATCGTTTACGGGATGGATCAAGTTATTTTTGCTGATTATCCACCTGGTTTTACCTCGGACTCTTGCATATTTCTCTATGCATCCTTTGTGGAAACGTCGATAGTCGGTAATTCAAATGTCCCCCTCCTACGTGTTCTTGAACGAATAACAACTCATGAACTTGTTCATCACTGTAATATAAAGCATCTTCAATATGTTCCTATAAACACTTCATATTTGGAACTCTGTCAGTTAACACTAAGAAGAAAATTGGGTGTCCTCTAGCAATAGCTAAAAGCTTAGCAGTGATTACATGTCATTTTTGACTCATTGTCAACGACAGCATAATCACCTAAAATTAACAATAGAAGAATTCCATTTGTCTGCCCCGATATTGATTGTTATGTTGGTGCTTTGAGTCCACGTCAAATAGGCAATGGATTGGACTACTACAAGGGGCGTACTACAATGTCTGGCTATGGTCTTGGTAGCTGGTTTGCCAGGCTATTTCGTTCTGCACTACCCCTTGCCAGAAAATATCTTGTACCTGCTGCATCAAATTTTTCTGCCTCCACGCTACAAGACTAGGGGTCGGGCAAGAATTTGAAAGAGAATGTTAAGGAAAATATTAGATCTTCAGCAAGAGCTGTTGGTGAGCTATTAAATTCGCGACAAAATAGGGAGGGATTGAAAAGAATGCGTTTGCATCACTCACTCATCAGTCTCCACCCAGGTAGGAAGCACAGAACATCAACAAGGACTTTGAGGAAGAAAATAAGGAAGACCCATAAGAAGAAGAAGAAGAAAAAGAGGAATAGATTCAGATCAAAGAAGGATTTCTTCTCTTAAGATGACTTATATTCCCCACAAGGAGTCATATCCATCAATCACTTCCTCATTGAATATATTCAATGCTGAAAATGTTGATTTCAGTGTTAAGTACGGCTAATATAAACAGGTTCATCCTCAACACCCCGTTTTGGAGAGTAAACACTGTCAAAATATTTTCACATGAAGAATATTTCATTGATTTTTCATCAAATTTTAATTACTTAAATATTGTAGGGAAGACAAGTTCAAATACTACAAGTTCAAATACTGGTAATGGTCTCTCCAAAGAAAATTGTATTCTACTCAACCTATTCAAACAAATGATTGTATTTATTAATGGAGTATTGGTGAGCATTAGCAATAATTTATCAAATTATGCAAGCTATATAAAATTTATGACGATGACGCCAAAGGCATACAAGGAGTTGAGAGAACAATCATCAGGATATGAATATCGGTCAGGTGTTGATATTGACGACGAGTTGACCACTACAGTGACCCAGGAGTGTCATTTGTTAGGAAAATTAAATCATGAGGTATTAAATATATGCCAATGGCTACCCCCAATATCAAAAGTGACATGAGGCTACAGCTGGCCCGGTCGAATTTCATTTTGAGAAAAACTCTTCCTGCAGCACCTGATGCAAATGTCACTATGCCATTGTCAATTCTCCACGTATTAAAATCACAGGTTGTGAGCTATGTTGCATTGGCAGTGGAGATTCTAAGAACCAACAGCAACAACATTAATCTTCTTGTCCCTCTTACGATCACCAATCAGCGTCACATTGCCACCGGCTCTCGTAGCTATAGCGATTCATCATTTATCAATGGAGAAATCCCATCAAAATTGGCATTGGACTTTGTGAAGAGTGGCACTGCTGTTGGATCCTGGACTGAATCCCCCCATGATTTTAATTTTTTAGGTCTATTTAGCCTTGTGTGCAAAGTGATTGGTATTCTTCTGTACACTCCATCGTTCGACAAAAAATTCTATAGAACTCTGTTTGAGTTGACTAGGTAATCTAAGGATCAAGAATCTCAAATATTTGAAAATAGAATTACAATCTCAATATTTTCAAAAGATTATTGGGCAATTGTTTTGGACTTTTCTAGCAAATTAGATATAAATAGAGTATGAACAGGGTATGTACGTTTAGAGTGTACATTTGCCAATGCTCTGACTGAGAGTATCACGCTAATATCACTGAGTCAATTTGAAACCTATTGGGAAATCACGCCCAACGGCAGTGTTCTACTAGACCTAGCACCATGAACACAAACCAAATAATCAACGTATTTAGTATGGATCCATACATGTCCCAGTACAACTCCTATTGCATACCTTCGGACTTCATTGAAAAAATTCCAAGTGCTAACAATACCCTTAGCATTGTTAATAACAGTCCATCAACTTTGAAGACCGGTAATTGGCTATGCATCTGTCAAACAGCGAAGAATATTGAATTTTTTGATCCTCTTGGCCTATCGTATAAATTTTACGCTCCATACATCAGCGACTTTAATGAACGCAGTAGGTAAACCATTATTCAAAATCAACGAAGAGTACAGGATTTAACGACTAAGACCTGTGGCTTTCATGCACTACTCTTTTTCATGTTCAGATGTCGTGGCTACAACTACAAACAGTTTCTCGACATATACGTTGACTTACCTCGATTGAATGAATTTCTTTTTTAGAAAGTACTTAAAATTGTATTTAATATTTATTTTAGTGCTCTAAGAATAAATTGTTAAAAAGATTTATTTTAAATTGTTTATTAATAAAAAAAAATTTATATAAATGATAAAGTGACTTTTCTACTCTTTAGATTTAATAAACCACTAGATATTCGTTGACGGCGACTAGCGCAGTCAAATTATCTGAATTCACAGTGCGGTAATGTTGATGTACTGCAATGTCAGAGTAACATTTCCTACAATGGATTGTAAGTTCACTCTGGTCATATCTCTTTGTGTAGTCAGTGACACTCTTCGCATTCATTCTATGGATTCACATGTTTCAATTTGCTTATTTGAAGCAATTTCACAAACAGTGTCCTCAAGTGTCGAATCACGTTCCGTCACAGCCAAATATAAATCAAGAGGCGCATACAAGAAGGCATCATTGTATTCAAAGAGATGACGTAAAGATCAAATTCTTTTGCGACACTAGCTGTTAGATTGCTTAACCATCTCATCCCCCTATCGCAATTCAAACCAATAACGATACCCCTTTTTTCGAACTAGACTAAAATCCCGCTTAGTATTCTTTCCAATCATACCGGGATATGTATTCTCCCACTGATTACATTTATCATAATGACAATTGGAGCATAGGTGGCCTATAGGATGAGAGTCACACACCTCTTCAAGACAGAAAATACAACCTCTAATTTGTACAGCATTTCCTCTATGCAATTTACACGGGGTGCATAATGTACACTTCTCATCATACTCATCAATCATTGTGCAATTCTCACATGATGATGACCAGCTGCCCAGTGTGTACATACATAACGGACATGTATGGAACATTTTGTCATGTGTTGACACTCTAACTGCCACAATGAAACTGCACTAGCAACAACAAAAATTGTCTGAGATAGAGAGAGAGGAGTAAATCATCCTTGAGCACCATCTTTCTCATGAAAAAAGTCCTAAATTTCAAAACTAATGTTTAAAAGCATATCCACAATATCATTTTGCCGTGTCGTGATCAATATATCAATAAATTTTGTAAATGCATTTGGACCACGACGTAGAAGCTTCATACAATAGGCTAAAATAGCGACGAAGACCACCCTGCCTTTCCATCACAAACAACAAAAGTACGAAGAACAAAAGGGAAATCTTTTTGTAAGACAGTGGAGATAATTTGAATGAATATTTCGGCCCTATGTCCACGGGCCGTCCACAGCAAGACAAAAATATATAAAAGAAAAAAGACTCACAACAACATGCGACCAATAAAACCAAAAAGTGGAAATTCTTTCAAAACAATCCTAGCATCATTACTTCAGCGAAGTTCATCATTACTTCAGCGAGAGTCCTGGTTGAACTTCGCTGAAGTAATGATGCTAGGATTGTTTTGAAAGAATTTCCACTTTTTTGGTTTTATTGGTCGCATGTTGTTGTGAGTCTTTTTTCTTTTATATATTTTTTTATTGCTGAGGACGGCCCTTGGACAAAGGGCCGAAATATAAATTAAAATTATATACACTGTCTTACAAAAAGATTTCAATTTTTTTATTAGTAATTTTTTTGTTTTTTATGTAAAGGCAGTGTGGTCTTCGTCGCTGTTATGGGGAGCAATTGACCAATGATATCTTTTACTTTATTAATTTAGGCAAAAAACATGCTAATATCATTAACCAGAAAAAATTCTTAGAATCAAAAAAAAGAGTCCTGGTTGAACTTCGCTGAAGTAATGATGCTAGGACTGTTTTTAAAAAATTTATACTTTTTTGGTTTTATTGGTCGCAGGTTGTTGTGAGTCTTTTTTTCTTTTATATATTTTTGTCTTGCTGAGGACGGCCCTTGGACATAGGGCCGAAATATACATTCAAAGTATTTCCACTGTATTACAAAAATTTTTCCCCTGTGGTAGTCGCACTGGGTTTGGTTGTTATTGAAAGGCAGTGTGGTCTTCTTCTCTATTTTCGCCGTTCGTATGGGGAGCACTTGAACTATTATATCTTTTAATTAATTATTTTATTCAAAAAAAATTCTATTATAATTAACAACCAGAAATTCTTGGAATCTTGCAAAAGAGTCCTGGTTGAACTTCGCTGAAGTAATGATGCTAGGATTGTTTTGAAAGAATTTCCACTTTTTTGGTTTTATTGGTCGCATGTTGTTGTGAGTCTTTTTTCTTTTATATATTTTTGTCTTGCTGAGGACGGCCCTTGGACATAGGGCCGAAATATTCATTCAAATTATCTCCACTGTCTTACAAAAAAAAAAAAAAAAAAAAAAAAAAAAAAAAAAAAAAAAAAAAAAAGATTTCCCTTTTGTTCTTCGTACTTTTGTTGTTTACAATAGTCTAATTTTGGAGAATCAGTTTTCATTATATCAACAAGTATTCCCCGAGAAAATATCTTCCTTTGAATAGACAACTCCAGAAAATCGTCATCTAGAATCAAACGTTTTCCCTTAAGGACTAGATTCATCATGATTCACTCTTTCTCGAATCTATCTATTTTTTAAAGTCCTAACTCTCTCACAACCAATTCCAGATTAACCAGAATTTACTTTTGTACTCTAGAAAATATACGCTAGTCTAATATAGAAAGAAAAAAAAATACCATTGATTTAGAAACATTTTTATTGAACATAATTACAATAATAATATTCACTGATGCATTTTGTTCTCATCAATATATTTCGATAGGACATCTAATGCTGACCGAAGTTTATTTATATGGAGAATATTCACTTTTCCAGCAAAACATAGTTGCTCCTTCTGCTTAAACTTGCTTAATGATATCACGTATCTAACATACATACTATCCCATTCTAGGCAAAGTCTACAGCCAGTGGTTATTTCCACAGCTACATTGGGTACGCGTATATCATTGCTGCTTTTGCTGTCGGTTCCATCACTACTCTCCAATAATGTAAATGCACCACTCATTTTTTCTCAACTCATATCCTGTCAAATAGACTATTCTCTCCCTGATTTTAATACTCCTACTAATATGAACTAGAATGAAAATTACTTGTTAATTTCGAATCAAACAACTAATAAAGTTAGCCTATATGGGCTAACCGCCGCTCTCTCTCTCTCTGTTTGACCTCCAAAAAATGGCTGTTAGCTCAGAAAAACCCGTCTGCTAAGACATGTACCGTTCGTAGTAATAGGTGACTAACACGTGGTAAGCCGATGTACCGGTTAGACTACACACATATTCATGCCTCAGGCGAGAGGTAAGACAAATTACGCAATCACGATTTGTATTCCCTATGGCCTTACTACTGACAAGGCGTCGTTTGTATGCTGGAGAAAATTTTTTAAAAATCCCTTTAAAAATCTATCTAATACTAAGTTTAGCTAATTTTTTTCATCTAATCTCATCCTGAAAATTCATCTTTTTCATCTAGAAAATTTTTTCAACAACAAGAAGCTTTATTAAAATCCCTAAGAAGTTTTAGCGTAAAAAGTAGGTGTTAAGTAGTGAACAACCCCCCTCATATATGTTATAATTTCTATACATTGTAAGTTTTTATGTTGCTCCTAACTTTCTGTTTAAATTACTTTTTTTTATTTAATTAAAAGTTGAATACTCAAGGCTTAGTGGTTTTTTTTTAGTTGAAAATAGTTTGTAAGAACAGAAAGATGAGTCTGCGAACGAACGTTAGAGTATTGGAAGCTACAGTCTGGCTTTGGGCCCAGATATGGCTCTGGTAAGAAACAGCTCTTCTTACAGTAGAGGTGTGGTCACCCCTCTACTGTAAAAAGCCCAGATATGGCTCTTACCAGAGCCATATCTGGGCCCAGAGCCAGACCTTTCAATTTCCATCCGAATGAGCCATTTTCGAAATTTTTATGACAACAACAAATGTACATCTTAAAATTTCTATCAGATGCGTTTCGGGAAAATACGACATGTGTGTATGGAGGGGGGTAACTGCCCTCTGATCCCTTTTACTCTTAAAAAGAGCACTATAGCTTCTGATTATCAATTCAATGAGCCGTCCCCGAAGTTTATACGACCACCATTTCTATAAAAACCTTAAATGCCTCCAGGGCGTAACTTACAACCCTTGCCCTGAGGGATATGAGGGGGGTTTTGTCCTCAAAGACATAATTTCTGGACCTTTCAACTTCAATGAAAATTTTAAAAATTTTGATTGGATGTTTTTGGGGAAATGATTGTTGTAGGGAGGGGGGTGCTGGTTAACCTCCAATCACTTTTGACTGTTAAAAAGGCCAGTAGAACTTCTGATTACTAATCAATTTAGCCCCCTCTGAGGTTTATGCGACCGCTATTTCTAAAAAGAAAAACTAATCTCCTCCAGGGATTAATTTGCCCCCCGGGCCCTGAGGGGGATGAGGGATGGAGGTAGCAATCCTCGAATTCATAATTTCCAGACAGATGAACTACATAGAACAAGATAAATCTTCCATAATTTTGATGTGATGTGTTTGGAAAAATGATTGACTTGGTGGGGGAAGTTCCTGTGACATTGCTACCTATATGAACTACCCTGGTCTAAAAAAATTAATTGTGCCCAAATCGCTCTTTACTTAGGCAGCACTACCATGCTGCCTATGATATTTTGTTTTTAGATTTCTGTTCTACAGCATTGGAAGTGCCGATTGGACCAGGTAAGCCCCTCCCTAAAATTCAGCCTATGGGTGACCATGGTGAGAGATACTATATCATATGAAACATTGCGGAAAACTTTGTTTTGTTAAATGCCTTCAGGGCGAAACTTACAATCCTTGCCCTGAGGAATATGAGGGGTGGGGGTTATCCTCAAAGACATCATTTCTAGACCTTTGAACTACGCTGAAAAAAATGGCCATTTCAAAAATTCTGATTGGATGTTTTTGAGGAAATGATTGTTGTACGGAGGGGGGGGGGTGCTGGTTAACCTCCAATCACTTTTGACTGTTAAAAATGCCAGTAAAACTTCTGATTACCAATCAAATGAGCCCCCTCTGAGGTTTATACGACCCCTATTTATATAAAAAAAAAATCTTATCTCCCCCATGGCATAAATTCCACCCCGTGCCCTGATGGTTGTGGGGGAGGGGGGGTAGCAATCCTCGAAGTCATAATTTCCGGACCTTTGAACTACATAGAACAAGATGGATATTTCATAATTTTGATGTGATGTGTTTGAGAAAATGATTGACGTGGTGGGAAGTTCCTGTGACATTTTTACCTATATGAAGTACCCTGGTCTAAAAAAATTAATTGTGCCCAAATCGCTCTTTACTTAGGCAGCACTACCATGCTGCCTATGATATTTTCTTTTTAGATTTCTGTTCTACAGCATTGGAAGTGCTGATTGGACCAGGTAAGCCCCTCCCTAAAATTCAGCCTATGGGTGACCATGGTGGGAGATACTATATAATATGAAACATTGCGGACAAATTTGTTAGATTTCATAACACAGAGCCACTCCCACAGTTCCCTCCCCAAAAAAGCTTTGCATAATGTCTTGAACAATTTTCAAGTGGAAAATAGAAACGAAGTCCTGATTTTTCCCAATTTCTTAAGATTTTTTTTTTTTTTTTAATATTATGCGTTTCAAATTTCCATTTTGGTGGAATTTATTTCTGGATTTAAAACTCAGAAGGCTCGTCTGATATCTTTCTTATATAAATATGAGTATTTGAACACTGAGAAAGAAAACTTATTATATAACTATAGTCAGCAGAGTTAACTAAGAGTAAGAAGTAACCCTGCATTCCAGCTAAATAATTAGTGCCTGCGAATATTTTCTGAGGGGGTTGGTCGCTCAGAAAATATTTCTTCAAAATACTCTCCACGGAGGTACTGTAATGTCACTTAAGAATAATCTTGGGAGCAACTTTTTCAAATTTCTGGAGCACATAGCCAGTCAAATGAAACATTTGTAGCGGTACCTCTACATTGCGAATGGTTGAGTTGCTGTATTTTACCTAAATGTGCAAAACGGTCACTCACAAGAAAAGAAAGCTTCAGCCCCTCCTTATAAATTTATTCTTAATAAAAATATGGCACTTTAGCTCCCCAAAAAACTGCTTTCAGGCCACACCCCCCTCCCCTCCCCACAAAAAAATATTCAATCTGTAAAATTATTTCTGTACGTTAAAAAATTTCCACGTTTAGAATAGATTCCCACGAGGTCTCAATTTTTTTTTCTTATGAAAAAATAACTTAATACAGATTAAAATAAAACGAAATCCATAAGAATGATTGATAAAACCGATATAACCCACTTATTTGTTATTTGAATACCGATTTATAATTTAGTAATATATTAATTTTTTAGTCGTAATTTTTTTATATATTTTATCTAAGCTAATCTCATTTTAGTTGTTAAATATTGGCATTAAGGTTAAATTTTGAAGATTTAAAAGCAATGTGGGCTAAATGTAATATTGTCCTTGCTAAAACCGTGAAATGCTGGTCTAGATGATTTTTAGAAAGAAAAATTGCCAGATACTCGAAAACAGTTGGCTGATGGAATAAATCTCGTGACTTTTCTGAGTAGATTGGTTATATTTTCTAAGGATGTTAGGAGAATGAACCAGTTTCATAACGTTGAAAACTCAAACGAAAATATAAGGCATGCCTGACTACTTATGTTTAAAACGATAGATAACTAGCAAATTTAAACAAATATAGACTTTACTCAACACCATGTTTAAAATAAGCAAAAACAAAATAAAAGCCTAATAGTAAACAACAGCTTATCTGAGTCTGAACCAGCGGAACGATGTAAATCATTACTCAACAAAATTGAAGACAAGCTAGCATTCATTATTTTGTGTGTTTCAAAATATCCATTTGTACCGCCAAGGCCTCGTTGGATCTCGGGTCATGAGACAATAAGAGAAGCTTATTCAAACTATTCATGGCAATTTAATTCATTTGAAAGCCGTCTACAAAAACATAAAAAGAACAGAGCATGAATGAAAAAAGAAGGTTGTCAACTGTAATTTTTCTACTTTTTATGCTGATTCCAAATATGTACAACTTATCATATTTGGATGGTACCAATGAAAAGGTATTAATACAAGAGTACTTACATAGCTTTGGAAATAAGAAAGAGAAGGGGGGGGGCCTATTTGAGAGTCGAAAACCGGCGGTTTGTGTTATTTTTAGGATTGTCACCGACACCTGTTTATTTAGAAGTAGTTTAGGCCTCAGGACTTTTTTCATAAAAATATTACCTGTAGAAAATTTAAAGATGGCTCAATCAAACAATTATTTTGACTTCGATTGCCCCATTTTAATCCCAAAAGGAATCACTCAACCGTAGCTACTGCTTACGTTCATTTTGCCAAAAGGGGTCAAAATTCAGATTTGTCAGCAGAAAAAAACCCATCTTTTTTAATACAATTTCATGATGCATAAAATCTGCTTTGGAAAGAATTTATTTCAGAAAATAACTTATTCAACCAACTCTAATAATCAACAAATTAATGCTCATTTATGCAAAAATAAAACCATAAACACAAAACAATGTGCTTCAAATAATAGCCCTCCCCCCTCTTTATGCGTTACTAAACGCATATTAGAAGACAACTAATATACTAATATAAATAAATATCTAATTTAAAATTTAAAACAAAACAAAGTCATAAGATGTTGAAGACCCCGTGGCCCAATCCTTCTTACGCAGACCGAGTATTAAACTGAAAAAGAAAGTTCAAACCCAGCAAATTGTAGGCCATTCAAGCCAAACAAGGGTTTTGTTATACTTAAAAGCACGTTACTGTCAGAAATTTTCTAACCCAGAAAATGGGACTTTTTGTAAAAAATGACAATCAAACTTATTTTCGTTGACAATAATTCCCCCCCCCCCGATTTTCCAAGATACCTTTCCCCTCTCCCTACTCTTTCAACCTCTTAGTCGAAATAACTATTAATTTTGGGCGAACTTTAAAAATCAGCTTTAAATAAGGTTTCAACTGCAACTATGACTAGAACCCCCCCCCCCACCGTTTTTTTATACTTTGAAGAGGTAAGACGGTACATCGATTTAATTTGTCCTTTTCAATATCCATAAAGGAAAATGTAGATACCAATCTGCTCTACTGCTCTAGAAACCCTTAGTCCGGGTTCTTTCTTCACATTACACGAAAACAAACTCACCAAGAGAAGGTGTGTGGTGACTTTTAGCGGGACTTGTCCGCAGAATTCCAGTTTGACCGGTTGGTGACAAAGCTTCTGGAACAGGTTCAAATTCAAAAATCAAATTTATAGACATTCAAATTTATTGGCCTTAAAAGTCTATACAAAAGGTCCATGAGTAACATGTTTTGCAACACTAGCATTAACGCATTATTTAGCTTCTGGTTTAAAAAATGGTTATTTTGTAACCCGAATAACTGAATTCTGGAAATTCGAATCAATTCAAATACAGAATTCAAATTTATGGAAACTCAAAATCAAATTTATTTGGCTGAAAAATGTATAGAACAAGAGGCACATGTTAGACAACACTGGTAGTACCTTTGTTTAGCTTCTGGTTAATGAAATGGTATAAAAATAGGCTATTTTGTAGCCCAAATAGCTGGTTTGTTGACATCAAACCAACAGATGTAAATCTGAAAATTCAATTCTGTTAACTTGCTTAGTGACCTTCTTAAAAAATAACAACAATTATGCTGAAAGATGACAAAAAAGTACTTAGATTTTAAGTTACTTGGTCTAAAAATCTAAAGAACTATATAGCCTACCGTCAATTGAGATGAAATCTAAATGCTCTAGAGAACGCACAAGGTCCATGAGTCACATGTTTGACGTCACTTATATTAAATTTTTGTTTAGCTTCTGCTGTGCAACTGGTAAAAAAAAAATTTACCTTTATTTCTCCAAACAGCTGCAGAGACTTCACGAATGGTGACGAGCTTAAACGTGTCTTTGTGAATGGTGGCAAACAGAAGCAGCATTAGCATGCTGCACTTAAAAGGAATTTCCCTTGGTAAGACGAAACAATAAAATATATGCATACAAGTATTTGGTTTCGGATAAGAATTAAGAAATTCATTTTAACAGCAGGAAAAACCTTGCATAAAATAAATAAAATCTTTTATTTTATGCACTGGTGGAATAAAAGTGCTTTTATAATTATTTTTAGGATAAACACGTAAAAAAATAATTTTTATAGATTTCGCAGACCCCAGAATTCTGCTTTCAACCGTACAAGGCCGCCAGAATTCATATGGTGATATCGCTTAGTTCTTTTTACTGGACAGAATTTACCATTTTTTATCATAATTAAAGTCAGGTTCATACAGAAGATGGTACATTTTATCAACTAATAATGACCACGCACTATTACTTTATGAATGATGGGCCGAAGGTCATCTTACTACAGGGAAAACGGGCAATAGTCTTGACAGAAATTAACACCATCTAGCGTATGGTGACACTTGACATTGTTTTCAAACTCTGTTTTGTAAGGAACTGAGATCAGAAATTTATTACTACCTTAATTTTACCCATTACACTAAGTAGATTAATTATTGGTATTTTTACCCTTAAATAAATACTAAGTGTTGCCGAACGCTAGTTTACGTTGATAGTTTTTTTTTTGCGCTAGCGCCAATTTCCACTCTTATGAGTTACCCAATATCTTTTTTATTAACGCTGTTTATTATTTTTTAAAATACTTATCTTAAAAAGAACACAAATTGCACTTTAATATGGAATCAAATTCGGAAAATTAAACTATCCAAAGTCTACCACGATAATTTTCTTAAAACATAAAATTTAAATAATTATATAGAAAACACAATTCTATTTATTTTCATAATATTTTTAAAAATATTTTAACAATCAATACAAATGTGTTTTTTTTCAACACGGAATAGAAACCGATGTGAGATAAATAATTTAAAAAGCAAAAAATAATTAAATTTTATTCAGAAATGTTAACATTTTATTATTATTAATTCAATAAAATTAAAAAATCTTTAATGGTAAAAAATTTCATTATTAGTATTGAACCTATGGCATTAATTATTAAACTTCAGCCCTAATATGTATCGCCTTATAATGGGACTCTTGCAACTAGCTATAACCTAAAATTAATCAAATTAACATACTCCTTCTGATTTTAAAAAATTATTATAAGCCTAAATTTATGGGTTAAGCTGCTTAATGAAAGAGAACAAACAACTTCAGCTTTAGAAACAAATTTAACTGACTTTTTCTTTTAATTTGACTTTTCTTAAAAACGAGCCTCAAATCGAAATCTTGTGGAATAGTTTCTTAAATATGCCCATACATGCATTATTTTTGAACAATGCAACTTTTAAAATAATGCGTCTATGAATATACCAAAGAGTAGGGATAACTACCTAAAATCGTTAGAAGAGTAGTTTCTCCCTGGAATATATCACGCGGTCGTGTTTCCTTAAAGCTAACTATCGTTTTTTTTTTTGTAAAAAGGAATTTATACAACCGTTTAATAAAAATTAGGTTTTGGCATTTTTCAAGATCACGTTTATTGTCGAAAAACTTTAAATGTAAAATGGATTGAGACATTATTTTACTTATTTTTAACTATAATTGTTGAAGTTTAGTGGTTGTTTCACTCGGCTCAATGAAGGCTTTCACTTTTGTTAATTGCAAGATCACAGACCGCCTCTGATTACCTGAAGAAACATAGCCTAGTTAAAGCTATGAAAGAATGTAGGCTATTTGGTGTTAAATGTTTGGAAGGTAAAATTCAACGGAAAATTTTTACCGAATCATATTATTGACTTAAGAATTAAGTGAATATATCACTCGATGCCTTTTTTATGCTCTCCAAATATAATAATTATATTTGTTGGAAATTAATTTTACCCCACCCCTAGGCCTAGGCTATATACCACTTCAGGGTATATATTTGTACATTAGAGGGGTGGGGATAAAGTTTAAATCTACCTCCCATTTACATCAGAAATAAAATTTGCCCCCACCCCTCCCTAATGTGCAAATATATGGTAAAATTCTATTTTAGTTACTTTTGGCTATCTTGGAAAGGGGTTGGGTTAGGAAAATGAAACTTTCAGGGATTGATCTACATGCTAAGGTGTGTCCCGGCAAGGTACTTTGAAGTACCTACCTCGGTAAAATTCTACTTTAGCTACTTTTGACTATCTTGGAAAGGGGTTAGGTTAAGAAAATGAAACTTTCAGGGATGGGACTACAGGCTAAAGTATGTCCTGGGAAGATATTTTGAGTACCCACCTCCACTCCTTCTCCCTCTAGAGGATCTTGACCTCTGAAGACCTTTAAAAATCTTTGAGTTATAGAAGTGAAACCTGGCAAAATAGATCATCTGATTCAATGAAGTAGAATAGAACTTTTTTCAGCTTCAAAGCTTTGGTCAGTCCTAATTTATATGGGTTCAAAGATATTCAAATACATTTCCTAAATTTAGAAGAAAAAACATCATATGGATTAAAATTAAACTCAAATAATAGGAATTACGTCTTCAGAACAAAAGCCAGTGAAAAAGAAACTGATAACTGAAAATTAAGGTAAAATGTTGCTTTGTAAAAATTTCAATAGGCAATAGACCTGTCACATAGGCAAATTTCAGGACCCTCTAGAGGGAGGAGTGGAGGTAGGTTTGCTATTTCAAAATAACTTTCTGGGACATACTTTAACCTGTAGACCTATCCCTGAAAGTTTCATTTTCGCAACCTAACCACTTTCCAAGATAGCTAAAAGTAGCTAAAGTAGAATTTTACCAAAGTATATCCTAGTAAGGTATTTTGTAGTATCTACCTCCACTCTTTCTCCCTCTAGAGGGTCCTGACCTTTAAAAATCTATGTGTTATAAAAGTGAAACTTTGAAAAATAGATATTCTGCTTAAATGAATTACAAAAAAAAAATGTTTTCAGCTTCACAACATTGCTCAATTCTAATTTATAAGATTTTAAAGATATGCAATTACATTTCCTAAATTTTGAAAAAAAAACATTGATATGGCTTAAAATTCTAGGCTACTCAAGTAACAGGAATTGGATGTTCAGAACTAAAGCCAGAGAAAAAGAAACTGATAACTAAAAATTAAGGTAAAATGTTGTTTTGTCAAAATTTCAATAGGTAGCCTATAGACTTGTCATGTAGAAAAATTTCAGGGTCCTCTAGAGGGAGAAGAAGTGGAGGTAGGTACTTCAAAATACCTTCCCTGGACATACTTTAGCCTCTACACCCATCCCTGAAAGTTTCATTTTCCTAACTTAACCCCTTGCCAAAAGTAGCTAAAGTTGAATTTTACCTTATCAGTTTTTATCAACTAATTTTTTCTACATAGCATAATGCTGTATGAGACTATTAGAGGGGGCCACTTGTCAAAAATATAAACCAAGTCACGAAAATAAGTTTAAAATTAGCAATCAAAACTGTGCCTCTTTTTGTTCTAGTATGTCTCCTTTTGATCCAGCTGCAGTAATTAAATCTGATTGGGGAATGGGTAAAATTCTAGTTTAACTCCTTTTTGCTATCTTAGAAAGGGGCTAAGTTAGGAAAATGGAACTTTCAGGGATTGGTCTACAGACTAAAGCATCACAGGAAGGTATTTTGAAGCACTTACCTCTCCTTGTTCTCCCTCTAGAGGATACAGACCTTTGATGACCTTCAAAAATCTTGGTGTTATAGATGTAAAACCTTGCAGAATAGATTTTATGCTTAAATGAAGTACAGGAAAACTGGTTTCAGCTTCACAACTTTGCTCAATCCAAATTTATGAAGTTTCAGATCTGCAAATAGGCCCTACATTTCCCTTATTTTAGAGAAAAAGACATTGATATGGTTTAAAAAAATTTCAATTGGTTTCAACCTATTTCAATTTAAAAATTTCAACCTGTCAAGTAGTAAATTTTTAAGGCTTAGCAGTCAGAAGAGGATTACTGTGAGGAGGCATGGTCATACTATAATTATGAGGAGCATGGTTGTTACTAGCTAAAATATTTAGGGGGGAGGGCAAGGGATTTTACCAACTAGCTGGTCATTTTTACCAACTGTTTCTTATCAATAATTAGCAAAATGTTTGTTTTGAATACAATATGTAAAATCACTGCACAACTTGGTAAAACTGCCTGTAAGATAGTAGATAGCTACAAAAATGGCTAGAAGAATTAGGGAAATGAATGGAGGAACAGGGAGGGTTCAGGAAATAAGGGGGTACAATAGAGCAGGTTTTTATTTTGCATAGTATAGGTAGAAAAAGAATTGTTGAAGAGGGGGGGGGGGTAGGATTTATGTAGCATTCCTGGATGTAAGAGGGGTTTTGATAATGTGATAAGAGCTATGCTAGATAAACAACTTTGGAGATAGGACTGCCTGTAAGTTTTTCTAGATTAATTGTAGGAATATATAGTTTAGTAGGCCTAGTTGTTAGAATACTAAGTAAGGTGTTCATGAGAATTCTGAAGCAAATAGGTTTAAAACAGGGATGCCCACTGTCACCAATTTTGTCCAATGTGTACATTAATGATATAGTTGGTTCCTTCAAGGAGAAAAGCATTCCAGAAGTACTGATAAGTGTTCCAAAAATATGCATGCTTTTGTTTGCTGATGATATTTCTCATAGCACAATCAGCAAAAGACATGCAAATATTGTTGAATATAATGGAGGAGTATTTGGACATGAAAGGATTAGAATTAAATAAGAAGAAAACAGTAATTGTAGTTTTTAGGAAAAGTGGAAAATTAAGGAAAGATGATGAATTTAGATTTAAAGGTGATTTTACAGAGATTAAAAAATAATTTGCACATTTAGGGGTTAAGTTTTTGTGGAGTGATAAGTATGCATAGGAGGTTAAGCATAGAGTTAATTTCAAAAGTGAGGATGGAAATTTATTTATTGCATGGAAATATTTATTTACAACTAAACTCCTCCTGGTTATGCATTACAGGTGTGAGCTGTGGAGTTTTAGAGAAAGTTAGGAGTTGGAGAGAATGCAAAGAAATTATTTTAGGCCAGTTTTTAGGGCCCATAAATCCACTCACAGTGTTGCACTGGAGGGGGATATGGGACTAAGTAGGTTAAGATAAGATAGGTTAATAAGAATGGTGAAGTTTGGGATAAAAATTTCTAGAAGTAAAAGTAGGCTAGTAAAAGAAGCATATGGAGGATAAGGTAGAGGTAGGGTGACTGCAGGAAATTAAGAAAATTTTAGATGAAGTATGACATCTGTATTTTTGGAATAAAGTTAAGAGATCAAATTTGGATACAGTGCTTAATATGGTAAAAGAAAGGTTACACAAGCAAGGAATACAGCAGTGGCAGGGTTGAAAGGAGGTCTTTGGATCTCTGAGTCTGTATGGTGAAAGACATGGGGGTGGGAGAAGTTTATTTAAGTTGGGGTTGAAAGGGGAAGAAATAAAATGGATTTTGAATTTAAGGGGAGGGTTGATTGATATTGGAGAAAGAGAGAGGAAATTTTGGGGTCATAGTGTTAACCAAGTCACTTGTCCAATCTGGGGGGAAGATGGTGAGGATATTTTTGATTTTTGGGGGAATTGTAAAGAATTGGTGGATGCAAGAAATTAGTGTTTTTGTTAGTGTTGACTGATAGAAGGAGGGTGTAAGGGATTGTAGGATCACAAGTTAAAATGACATTAAGGAATCTGGCTAAGTATGTTGATGAAGGGCTGATACATTGTGAAAGATGTATCTCTTTATAAATAATTTTGTGAAGATTTGTATATAAGTATGTTTTTCATTTTAATTTATTTGTGTTTTTTTTTTATGGCCTGATGCAGTGTTGCCAGATGTAGCATAATTATGTCTTGAATCAGACAGTAATGAGGAAACACCTTGGATAGCTGAAAAATGATCATTAATAATATAAACAGACTTAACTGAATAGCTAATTCCAATCAAATTCCCATGAGACTTTGTTATAACCAAAATATTACTTTGAGTGAAAATGACTCATCTTGGAATTTGGGCAAAAGGTGAACTTTTTTTTAATCCAGATTTGAATTTCATGCAGAAAAATATTGAACAAGGGATTTCCCACAATTTGATTAAAGACCATGCTTTGGATTTTTTTTTTTTTTTTTTTTTTTTTTTTTTCTTCTTCTTCTATTTTACAGCAGGCGGGCTTTTCAGTAACACTATTTAGCCCTTTTCCTTTTGCTTCACTCTGTGGGCTACAGAGCTACTGGCTTGATTGCCTCATATTTATTAGATATATTCAGATATCTTTCAGCAGATCTTTCGACTCTAGGAGTTCAAATATAAGATGATAGATGTCGATTTCTATACTCTGTGTGCAGGTATAGTTGGCTAGGCTCTTGGCTGATAGTGGGATTTTGTGGTGTTTGAAGTATTTTAACAGTTTAGAAAGCAAGGTATGTTGTGCAGACGTCAGCATATTACATTCAAATAGGCAATGGTCAATTGTTTCATTATTCATATTACAATGCCTGCAAAGAGGGGACAGGGGAATTGAACCACTTGAATTAGAAAACTTATATGAGAATGCAAGGAAATTTAGTCCATTTGTTCCAATACAAACTCTATGATAAATTTTAGAAAGATACTTATTGGGAAAGGGGGAAAGGATGGGATTAATCTTATTAAAAATTAATATCTGATAGCCTCCATTGGTAAATATCTCTAATTGGGATTGGTCTCCCACTTGGCTGGTCAATATTTATAGCATTTTTTGCTATTTCATCAACCTGATGATTACCACTTATGCCAGAGTGGCTAGGAATGTACTGAAAGTAAGTTTTTATGCCACTTGAAGCAAGATTATCAATAATACTGAGACAATGATAAGTGTCAATGTCCAACTTATATTGAGGAGCTGAGGCCAGCAACTCAAGGCTTGATAAAGAGTCGGAATAAATGATAATATTATTCGAATTTTCAATCAAAGATTGGTTTTGCTTAAGGTGTTCTAATGCCATGATTATGGCATTTAACTCAGCAGACATTATAGATAAATTATTAAATAATCTCTCGCCCATTGCAATTTTCAGGTGAGGAAGGAAAACACCACTTGCAACCTTCTCATTCATTTTTGACCCATCAACAAATATTTGGAAGTGATTTTTATAGGTAATTGTATTAAGTTCTGCAAATTTTTTCTGAACAAAAGCAATGGGGGTTAAATCTTTATTCCATTTTGAAAATTCAGTATTCATTATGGAAAATGACCAATTCCATGGAGGGGATTGGGGCAAAGTAGGTGCAATAGACTTTGCTGGTACTGGGAACTTTTTTTGAATATTGGCATACTCATCTGCAATACCTCTATACATGGCTGGATTTCTTAACCAATTATGTAATGTGTGTGAGCTATTTGATTCTATTTTTGTAAGATGTTTTATCAAGAGAAAGCTACGTCTCTCCCTTATTGTTGTTAATCCACTCTCCATAAGCAGAAACTTGGTGCTTGTGGGTTTCCTAGACCAAATATGAGACGTATTATATCATTTTGTGTTGTTTCAATTTTTTGCATCTGGGTCTTTGCACATGCACCATAGACAATGAGCCCATAGTCAATATGGGGTCTTATATGTGATTATAAAACTGGAGTAAGGTTTTCTCCTTACAACCCCAGGGTGTGGAAAGAAGTCTTTTTAGTATATTTGCTTTTCTATAACATTTTTTTATTGTGTTTGAAATGTGGAGGTGGAAATTAAGTTTTTGGTCAAGCATGAGACCTAGGTAATTAATATTATTATCTTCTGGAATAGTTGTTTTATTTAGATTTAGTTTTGCATTAACACGGTTTCGCTTCCTGTGAAATTGGATTATTTTTGACTTGGTGGGTGCAATGGGTAAATCTGAATGTTGAGAGAATTTTTCAAACTGGAAAAATGACTTTTGCAGATTTGACTGTGCTATCTGAAAGGTGTTGCCAGATGACCATAGCACCAGATCATCAGCATATTGTAGATTCGTGTGGGGTAGGTTCATGTCCCAGAGATATAGGGCAAATAGGAGGCAACTGAGGACTGCTCCCTGAGGTAGGCCTTTGGATATTGTCTTTTGGGGTGAAGAGGTTGAACCAACACAAACAATGAAACTTCGCACTTCTATGAAGGATTTAATAAAGGATACTAGCTTGGGAGGTACTCCAAGGTTTGCAAGTTTATTTAAAAGGATTTGGTGGTTCACATTGTCATATGCTCCTTCAAAATCAAGGAAAGCTGCCACTAGGGTATTATTTTTTGAGAAAGATTCATTTATTGCATTTGTTAGCAAAATGAAAGCATCTGTTGAGGAGTGGTATTTCCTGAATCCAGTTTGAGTGTGTGGGATCATGTTATTTTTCTCAACAAACCAGAGGAGTCTGTGATAAATCATTTTCTCCATTATTTTCCCCATCACAGGTGTAATCATTATGGGCCTATAAGACTCAGGGTTATCTTTTGGTTTATTTTTCTTTAGGATTGGTAGGAGGGACGAACATTTCCATATATTGGGGAACCTAGAGGATGCCCAAGCGTGATTATAACAATTTAGCAGTTCTTGTTTGTATGAAGGTGTGAGATTCTTTATCCATGTAGGGTGTATATTGTCATAGCTGCTGCTAGTTTTGGACCTAATATGATGTATTGCATTATTCAATTCCTGGATTGAAAATGGATTAGTTATGTACTCGGATCCTGGGCGTGGTTGGTAACTAGGGTTCATAGGAATTGTGGACAGATTGCTTTGATTGTTTGATGTTAGCTTATTAACAAAAAGAGTTGCAAATAGGTTAGCCTTTTCAATATCATTGTCATAATGGGTATTATTATGTATAAGTTCATACAGGAATGGGTTGGGAGAAGTCTTTTTCCCACATATGTGGCTTATGACTTTATGTATAATTGGCTCATGCATTTCTCTGGAGAGATTATTTGCAAAATTATTCCAGTGTTTATATTTAGCATCTATTATAGTCCTTTTTAGATTAGATTCTGCTTGTAATTTTTTTAAATATGTAGTAGGTGTTGTTTTTTTTATGAATTCTGTCCTAGCTGCCTTTTTTATCTTCCATTTATTTAGGCACTCATTTGTCCACCATGCTTTAGGAATTTGTTTAGGGAATGTTTTCTTAGGTGTTGTCCTGGGGATAGCATGATTAGCTGTATTTATTAGTAAAGATGTCAAGGCTTCAGCATGTGTGTCAACTGTTGTGTTAGAAATGCATGAACTTTGGGTGAAACTTGTAATTTCATCATTTAGCTTATTTTGGAAAATAGACCAATTTGCTTTAGTGTTGATATATTTGGAAGTATGAGAAGAAGTTTCAGCAGGTTCATTTAGGGAGCAAACTATAGCAAAGTGGTCTGTACACAGACTATCAATTTTATTTATGTAAATTTTGTTCAAAAAATTTAAAGACACAATTTGTAGGTCAATTGTGGAGAATTTGGCACTTTTGGGGTTAAAATATGTAATTAGGTTTGGAGGGGTAGCAACAGCTCATTCATTATTATTTGAAATCATATGCTCAATAAATTTACCAGCTTTATTTGCTGGTTTATTCCCCCACAAAAGGCTGTGGGCATTGAAATCACCACAAATAATGATGTTTTTTAACATATTAGAATTATTTATATAATTAAAGAAATCCTTGGCATCTGAAGTTTGGCCATTAGGGTTATAAAAGCTTATTATGTAGGTTTTTAAATTATTCAGCCAAACACTTATACCAATTACATCAACATCATTTTCAAAATCTGGAAAATTGATGCCACAAAATTTTATATTATTATTAACTAATAAAGCTACACCACCTCCTTTTTTCTCTGAAGATCTATCCTTTCTCAGGATAGTATATCCCAGAGACTTAATTTGTTGATTTTGGGTTAAATGAGTTTCCTGGAGGCAAGCAATATTAATGGAATTATTATTCATACATGATATTAGTTCATTTAGCTTATTTTCTGTGAGTGATCTTACATTCCATTGGAGTATTGATAAATGTTGTGTTGTTGATTTATTCTTCATATGACTGCGTATCAATGTTCAGCTTTGTTAAAAGTAAAGCAAGATCTTTTTTTGCTTGAATGAGCATATCATCTGGGATGTAGATTTTTGCCAATTCTGCAATAATTTTTGTTTTCTGTAGTTGATGTATGTTCATGGCCTGAACTGCATTACAGTTTAGAATTAATAAGCATATATTTTGTGATTGCATTTTTGGTAGAGCATCATGTTTGTTGGTTAAGGGATTGATTCCAGGTAGTGTTTCTGGTTTGTTTCTTCTTGGGAGGGAGGGCCAGGCTGGCCTCATCTCACCGGAAAACAAGGCTTGCTGGCTTGGTGATTCCTTCTGATAGGGATTTGAGCTAGGGGGCTTAGAAGATGTTGTGTTAGATGGGGTGCTTGATGCATTTGGGGCAGTTGACTTGGGGGTGTTGGTTGGTTTCAGTACAGGCTTTATTTGGTATTGTTGGGCAGCATTTGCTTCCAGTGCTGCAAAGGGGTATGGGATGGCCGTCTCTGTTGATATTTGGAGTGTTAGAGCTCTTTTCGTGTATGCAGGGCATAATGATTTATTTGTAGATTCATGTGGACCTTTGCAATTGATGCATGTAGGCTGGGTGTTTTTGCAAGTTGTCAGCTCTTTAGGATGGAAAGATTTACAATTACTACACTCTTGGAGAATTTCATTGCATTTGTTTGTCGTGTGTCCCAGTTTGAAACACTTCTGACACTGAATATGCTTAGGTTTGTATTACTTGTGTGGTTTGATTTTCACAAATAGAAATAATTTTTCTGGGATATCAATTTTATCCTTTAGTGTGAATAAGATGGATCTATTAGTTTTCAGGCCAGTATAGACAGATTTTCAAATTTGGGTTACATCCTCGACTAGGATTGTTTTTCTAACCCTATCTGATAAGCATTCCTTTAAATCCTGAGTAGATATATTTAAGGGACCAGTGTAAACTTCAATTTTTGTTGGTGATTTTTTTGTGGTCCAATTAGATGCAATAATTGGGATATTCAGAAGGGATTTAAGGTTAATTATTGTATCTGCTGATTTCTGATCTTCTACAGCTATTAGCAGAGATCCATCACGGTTAATGTTAAGAGAGAACATTGATTTTAGCAATTTAAAAATTGCAACTCTTATTGCAGTGATCAATTTTATTTCAAAGGGGGTAGTGGGTGTAATTTTAAGGTAAATTCGTAAGTTTTTGGAGGAAGGATCTTGGGCAGGGAGAGGGGACATGCTTTTAATTGGGGAGATTTTTTTCCTTTTTTTTAGAGCTTCTAGAGAGGACCTCTTGAAACCCATTATCATCATTTATGGTTGCAATAGGACCTACAGTTATCATTGTCCTATTCTCCGAATCGGAGCCATCATTAGAACTTTCAGATAATGTGCTTGACCAGCCAGGAGGGGTATCTTTCACTATGGAATTTGATGTGGGATCTGGGGGGACATTTTTTTTTGGAGGACTTCTGAACAATGCCTATTGGAAAAAGCTTTAAACACAAATATAAAAATAAAATAAGAAGGGAAAATAGATGATATCAAACCGTCTGCACTATACTAAGGGAAGGATAAACACCACAGTATAGCCCTGAGGATGACTTGAGCAGGATAGGTTTGGTACAACTACTGATTAGAAGCGATAATAATCAAGAAAATATATTTCGATTTTCTTGTACGGTTGCTGTGGTTGTTGCGACTGACTGATTTTTTGCTACTGATGTGTTAGATGCAAGAAAGCATTTCCTCCAGAAAGTTTTTCCAAGTGAAGTTCTGCCTAGGCGAGTTGGCAGCAATGCCCA
Organism: Artemia sp. Qi Xiang Cuo; assembly: GCF_049724085.1. Lineage (NCBI taxonomy): Eukaryota > Metazoa > Arthropoda > Branchiopoda > Anostraca > Artemiidae > Artemia > Artemia sp. Qi Xiang Cuo. Next base: position 42,541,612 of record NC_142814.1, on the reverse strand, counting down.
ACTAAGTATTATTGCAGCATTTTAAAGATACAACTCTGAAGATAAAGACATACTGGATTTTGTGATACAGAGCTGCAAAAGTCACTTTTCCAATTTGAAAAATTTTCTCAATATTCTGATTTACCCATTGAACCCATCAAGTCAAAAATAATCCAATTTCACCAAAAGCGAAATATGCTAATGCAAGACTAACTCTAAATGGAACAACTATTCCAGAAGATAATCATATTAATTACCTAGATCTCATGCTTGACCAAAAATTTAATTTCCACCTCCACATTTCAAACACAGTAAAAAAAACTGCTATAGAAAAACAAGTATACTAAAAAGACTTCTTTCCACACCCTGGGGCTGTAAGGAGAAAACTTTACTCCAGTTTTATAAATCACATATAAGACCCCATATTGACTATGGGCTCATCGTCTATGGCGTGTGTGCAAAGACCCAGATGCAAAAAATTAAAACAATACAAAATGATATAAAACGTCTCATATTTGGTCTTAGGAAACCCACAAGCTCCAAGTTTCTGATTATGGAGAGTGGATTAACAACAATAAGGGAGAGATGTAGCTTTCTCTTGATAAAACATCTTACAAAAATTGAATCAAATAGCTCACACACCCTACATAATTGGTTAAGAAATCCAGCCATGTATAGAGGCATTGCAGATGAGTATGCCAATATTCAGAATAAGATCCCTGTAACCAAAAAGTCTACTGCACCTACTTTCCCCCAACCCCCTCCATGGAATTGGTCAATCCCTATAATAAATACTGATTTCTCAAAGTGGACTAAAGATTTAACCCCCATTGCTTTTGTCCAGAAAAGATTTGCTGAACTTAATACAATTACTTATAAAAACCATTTCCAAATTTTTGTTGATGGATCCAAACTGAATGAGAAGGCAGAAAGTGGTGCTTTCCTTCCTCACCTGAACATAGCAATGGGTGAGAGATTGTATGATAATTTATCTATAATGTCTGCAGAGTTAAATGCCATAATCATGGCATTAGAAAACCTTATGAAAAACCAACCTTTGATTGCTAATTCAAATAATATTATAGATTATTCTGACTCTTTATCAAGCCTTGAGTTGCTGTTTTCAGCTCCTCAGTATAAGTTGGATATTGACACTTATCATTGTCTTAGTATTATAGATAATCTTGCTTCAAGTGGCATAAGAACCTATCTTCAGTATATTCCTAGCCACTCTGGTATAAGTGGTAATCATCAGGTTGATGAAATAGCAAAAAATGCTATAAATATTGACCAGCCAAGTGGGAGACCCATCCCCGTTAGAAATATTTACTGATGGAGACTATCAGATATTATGTTTAATAAGAATAATCCTATTCTTTCCCCCTTTCCCTATAAGGATTTTTCTAAAATTTATCATAGAATTTGTTCTGGAACAAATCGACTAAATTTTCTTGCATTCTCCTATCAATTTCCTAATTCAAGTGGTTCAGTTCCCCTGTCCCCTCTTTGCAGGTATTGTAATATGAATAATGAAACAATTGACTAATGCCTGTTTGAATGTAATACACTGACGTCTGCACAGCATACTTTGCATTGTAAACTGTTAAAGTGCTTCAAACACCACAAAATCTCACTATCAGCCAAGAGCCTAGCTGACTATACCTGCACACAGAGCACAGAAATCGATATCTATCATCTTATATTTGAACTCCTTGAGTCGAAAGATCTACTGAAAGATATTTGAGAATATCTAATAAATAAGAGACAACCAAGTCAGTAGCTCTGTAGCCCACAGATTGAAGCAAAACGAAAAGGGCTAAATAGTATAAACTGAAAAGCCTGCCTGTTGTGAAATAGAAGAAGAATGCAAGTGAAATGCCGATAATTCCTGCTTTGGCATAATCCATTCTTATTAGTAAGGTAAAACGCCTGTTTTAATGAATTATGCACTTTGTCAGAAAAGCTTCGAATCCAGCCACCTTTCTCCTCCACTGCTCCCCCTTCAGTTAAAGATAAACCTATGTATGCAGTAATTGTGAATAATGTTCCTACCAATTTAAGTGATTCTGGTTTGCAAAAAAATAAATTGGATATGCTTGAAGGTCATGGAAGGGATTTTAAGTCTAAAACCTGACATTCAGAATAAAAAGTGGATTGTAGCTACTCAAGATAGGCTGTCAGCCATATTCCTTGCTGCCTCAGCATTTAAGAGCCTACCTAATGTTCAAACCAAGGTCCCTGACAAAAAAGCACTTGATATTGTTTGGAGTATCCCTGAAAATGTATCAGAATCATCTCTAAAGGAAAGCATACCGGGATTAGCTCATGCTGTAAAAATAGGACATTCAAAATGTTTTTGTTTGGAATTTTTGGATCTGCTAACACTGAAAAATGCAATTAACCATGGTCTCTGACTTAGATATGAGCTTTTTTGTGTTGAAATCTATCAAGAATTACTGTGTTGCTGTTTCCAGTGCCAAGGGGTAGATCACCCTATTGCTAGATGCCTATGCTCTCCTGATTTACCAAAATGCTCCCTCTGTGCTGGGGCTCACAAAAACACCACAGAGAACCCTTGCTCAGCTGCCCCTAAGTGTGCCAATTGCAGGGGAAATCATGTTTCTTTTAGCTTGGTATTGAGAATTGCAGCTTGCCAAGATATTATGATGACTTCTGCTTCAGCCTTAACTTTTGTTTCTCTGAACATTAATGGTACTAAAGATAAGGATCTGCTAATTGACAAGCTGCTAAATTTTGATATTATAGTCCTACAGGAGCATCTACTTTCCAAAGTTAATACAAACAGTTTAAGGCAGTCTGCTACGCACAATATATTTATTCAAGAAGCAAAAAATGACCCATGGTTGCCCTTTCAGCAGCACCGCCATCTTCATTTGGTTGGGATATCAGCCTATGCAAATTTATTCTGCATATCTCCCATGCAATATTGGAAATACTCAGTCATTTACTGCTTTTGCTAAAGCTTGCTATAAACTGAAATCTCTTTTCATAAAATTTGCAGATAAGAATGTTGATTGGATCCTTGCCAGGGATATCAATACTGACATATTGACCTCATCTGATTGCTCTGAACTCCTGCTAGATTCTCTGCCAAGTACCTATTATGTTGCTGCTAAGAACCTGGCTAAATCCAGTCTTATTAAATCCAAGGTGTCTGTAGATGAATGCAAAATCAGTGATGACCATCTCCCTATTTTGTGCCTAATTGAGCCTCCTGATGCTCAAGCCCACTTTAAGGGTCCCCATTCAAAATGGTATCAAAAGCCCAATTGGAATCAGATAAATGTTGAGATGCATATTGCTACTGCACTCTACTCTCAACTATTAAAGTCCTGTGTCAGTTGCTCCAGACTTTGATTAATTCGCTTGATTCTAAGGAAGACCTAAATGCATATTATTACCAGATTGTGGAATGTCTAAAGTTGGCCACAAAAGCTGCAGTTCTGATTGAGCATGTGTGGTCTGGGCCTTGCAAGCCCCTGTGGAATATATATCCAGAAGTGAAAAAAGTAAAGAACCATGCAAAGTTTTGGTTGCAACTGTGGAATGCTTGCAATCAGACCTCTTCTGGTGCTGTGTTTACAGTCAAGTAAAAAAGAAAGAATACAAATCCTGTTCACATAATGCAAGGCTCAACACATGGGACACTCCAAATAGGAAAATGACCTGGACTAGAGTTATCAATAGCAGTAAGCATACTCCCCCAGCTCAGTTGAAATTAAACCTTATGAATTTTGTGTGCCATTATATTAAAATATTTTCTCTATTTAACCAGTATGTTCAGAAATCTTTTTCTTAAGTATGAGTGATTTATATTAGGCACTGAAGAAAGTAAAAACTTCAGATTCTCTTGATTGTGATGGCCTATGTTTTAGAAATTTTGCTGATTATGGCCCATTATTGCTGAACCACATGCAGTTATTATTTCAGCTTTGTATAGCTCAATCTCTGGGTCCTGATAGTTTTCTTTCTGGTAGTGCCACACCTATACTTAAACAAGGTAATGAAAACACTCGGAAGTCGACGAAAGCACGGGCATCATTTCAAGCCTTGTCAGAAGATTTTGCGAAAATGATGGATATTTTGCATTAAACTCGCAAATCAGTTCATTCAATCAATGAGCGATTTAATACACTAGAAAATAAAATACAAGCGATAGAATCAGAACAAGTGGCTTTACAATACGAACTTTCGGGCTGAGTTCACGGATGGCTGCTGGGGAAAATGAAGTTTTGATGCTGAAAACTCAAGTTGTTAACCTGAAGACAGAAGTGAAGTATTTCAAAGAAAAGAATTTGCATATGTCTGGTAGGCTTATGGCTACTGAATACCAGACGACGGAAAATAATATAATTATATGGAATGCAGTTTGTGAGGACAAAGCTCAGGCTAAGAAAATGTTTACTGAGATATGCACAGACAGTTTGGATTTACCAGTGATACCACAGTTTTTGATTATTACAATTATAAAAGACAAGAAATATTTCATGGTTAATGTTAGCAACCATGAGAATAAAATTGAAATGCTCAAGAATGGAAAGAAGCTAAAGAGAAAAACGATGCAAAACCAGAATAGTATTTATGTGACTGGTGATGCTCTGTTTTCAGTGAAAGAGGCGAGGAAAAGAAAGTATGAAAAGAAATTGCGTCTTACTTTGATCAATATTACAACAGTCAAAACTAAAATTCAAAAAAAAAAAAAGTATCTCATCTTCAAAATGTATTTTATTTTTCAGCTTTTGTTCAGTTTCTCAGTTTATTGTTTATTTTGTTTTTTGTTTTAAAAAAAGTTTCTCTCCTTCTCCTCTTTACACTTTATTTATCTCTATTTATAAATAATGAGTCCTCTAAACCTCTTTTTTAAGTTTTGAGTCTTTTTTTTAGCATTAATACTTGGTTAAAAAATGTATACAATTTATTTATTTGTTTGGGAAGATGGGGGTTCAAACCCCCTAATCCCCCTGGATATAGTCTTGGAGTAAGTTTTTACCTCTAGATGGCATTAAAAAAATGCTCTCGTGGTCATTTTTTGAATTAAAAAATACCAAAATATAGGTATTTTTCGAAATCTAGAAGGGTAAACATCTAGGGAGATATGACCCCTGCCCTCTCTCTCAATTAATGCCCCTGCTGCCAAAAAAGAGTTTTTTTTAAATATTAGGTAATTTAACCTCCGTGACAAAACTTAAAATAGTGGCCTAAAAACTCATAACTTGCTTTTTAATATTGTTTGAATTCCATTTTTAGGAGATGGAGATTGATTATCCAAACCAGGTGTTTGTGAGAGTTGAAGTTGGGAGAGGGAATGGGCCATGGGATAAATTTTTTGAAGAAAAGGAGAATTTGATCTGGAATATTATAGCAGCTTAGTTCAAAGAAAGCCCATGTTTGTCTTGGTGAAAAACAAAATAAAAGTAAGTTTTTTCCTCTTACAAAAAAAAAATACTTACAGTCCTTTTCTATAGGAGGTCCAAAGTAGGAGAAAAATGTAATAAATGTCTGGAAAAGTAGAGTGAAAAAAAACTCACTGAAACACTTAAAAGCCACTCATTTCTTAGATAGGATCTGTAATTCTCCTAATCCCGATTATCTAAGAACCTCAAATCTTATGAAATTATAAAACAAATATCTAAGAACCTTATCTAAAATCTCCTAATCGCCTGATCCCAAATATTTTTCCCCTTTTTGAACACTTTGCAAAGTTTCTAAAGGACAAAAACTTTTTAAAGGACAACAAAAAAAATTTTTTTTTTGTCCTTTAAAAAACTTTTTAAAGGACAACTTTAAACGCAGTAAATTTTACATATTTGGAATTGTTGTAAAAAGGGTGTCTTTTCTAGAGTTTTGTTTACAATTGGAACGTTTTTCACTTTGCTTAGTTTGTTACCATGTTAAAAATGGCTAAAGCTTGTTTCACAGATCTTATTTCCTTTTCTTGCTGAAAAAGGTCATATCTATTTTTTGTAAAATTGATGTAAAATTCACTTTAATGAAAAGGTTTTAATTTTGTACAATTTACATAGTTACACTATTTCTCAATTTCTTATGTTAGAATTTTGCCCTAAAACTGTTTCTTTCTTTTCTGATATATGTAATGATTACTGACTTAATCTTGTGTAAATGTAAAAAAAAAACTGAAAGATGCACAGATACGCCTTTTCCACTAAGCAGGGCAACATAGTGTTCTGAGAATCTTTTCAGTGCTGCATATTTTACCATGATTTTCCATGCGTCTAGTATCTATTTTTATATATAATCATATATATTTTTTATATGGTATATTAATCTATACTATATTTTTTATTCCTGTTGCATTTGTGTTAAAGCACCAAAGGGTCACCTCTATCCAGTTTAAAATTTTCTTTGATTTTGCGAGGGGGCTCTTGCTACTGAGAGGGAAGGGGGGTGAACGACATCAAAACTAAGGGAAATGTACATAATTACACTATTTTGACAAATACATTAAAGTGATTAGTGTTATGTACGAGAATAACACTGCTGTGGTTAAGGTAGGAAATGAGGTTAGCAGCTGGTTTTGTATTAAATCGGGAATTAAGCAGGGTTGTATTCTATCCCCCTTTATATGGATCATTTTGACGGACTTTGTCTTAAGCAGCACAGAAAAGGCAATGGGAGAACACGGATTTAAATGGGGAGGAAAAAGTTCTGGAATTCGATTATGCTGATTATTTAAGCATCCTAGATGAAAGTGTGAGCAAAATGAATGAAGCTTTAGAGGTTTTGCAAGTTCAGGGTGCTAGAATAGTTTTGAAAATTAATGTTAAGAAGACTAAGTCACTAAGGCTAGGAATAAGTGAAGATGAAAAGGTGACGTTAGGTAATGAAAAGATTGATCAGGTGGGCAGCTTCACTTACCTTGGTAGTATTATTAGTAAAGATGGTGGGAGCAGTGAATATGTTAAAAGTAGAATAGCCAAGGCGGGTTTTTTAGGGTGTTTTTTCACAATTAAAAAAAGTTTGGCAGAATAGGAAGATAGTTTTGCAAACCAAGATTAGAATAATAAATGCTACAGTGATGACAGTGGTCAAATATAGCTCTGAAGCATGGACGCTCCGAAAAACGGATGAAGATTAGCTAGATGTTTTCCAGAGAAATTGCTTAAAGATTGTTCTGGGTACCTGGCTGACTGACCATATTTCAAACAATAGGCTATGCGAAAAGTGTGGTTCAATACCGCTCTCTAGGGCAATAATGAAAGAAAGGTTGAGGTGGCTAGGGCGCGTTGTGCGGTTGAAGGACGACAGATTGCCAAAGATTGTTCTTTTCGGCAAACCGTCTAGGGGTAACGGAAAGCAGGTTGTCCTCCTCTGGGGTGGGAGGGCGTCATAAAGAAAGATTTAAGGGAAATGGGAACTTCGTGGGCGGGTGTAAATAGGGAGACTTTGAATAGAGAGGGATGGAGGAGGAGCGTGCGTAGCTGTGTTGGTCTCAGGCAGCTTGGTGCTGTGATGAGTTGTTAGCAGTAGTAGTAGTAGTATTTAGTTTTTTATGTTAGAATTTCGCTCTTAGAATGGTTTTTTCTTTACTTAATTACCATGGATTTCGTAATCCTGTGTAAATGCAAAAAAAAAAAAAAATTAATGATGCTCATATATGCCTTTTGCACTAAGTTTTGCGACGTAGTGCTTCGGGACTATTTCCAATGCTGCATATTCTGTCGTGATTTTCCATTTATCTTTTATTTATTTTCTATCTTCTTTATGTATAATTGTGGATATTTTTATTTATGTACATTTTTATCTGTATTATGTTAATCTATACCATATTTCATTCCTGTTCCATTTGCGTTAAAGCAACAAAGATTCACCATTTCGGTTTTGTATTTTCTTTGATTTCTTTAGGCGACTCTTGCCACTGAGACGGGGGGGTGAACAAGGTCAAAACTAAGGGGATTCCTTTTCATTTTATACAAGGCTACTTATAATACCAGAAAAAAAAGGGGAAAAACTGAAATACTAAGATATGAAATTTTCTATTCAGTTTCTGATCTCAGTAAAAAAGAATCTAGTACTTCAACATGGGGGCAATACGAAATTAAAAATGCATGCGCTAGTGATGCTCAGCGTTGCCCGTATCGAAAATCAGTACGATAGTTCTCTTGAAAACATATACACAAAACACTTATTTTAATGGACGAAAAATTTGAAATTCAATAAAAGAATTAAGGTTTCTTTCATTTTATTATTTCTTTATTTTAAAAGCATGCTCAAAGGACTTAACTACATCCTTAAGTCTGTATTTTTATACGTTCTTTCTGATGTCTCCTTGATTTTGACAGTTTCAGCTTATTTCAACTTGATTCAACTTGCTTCATCTTGCAACACAGGTGATTTTTTCAAGTTTGGTTCCTTCCAGATGGTTCCTTCAAGAATGAAGGTAGTGGATGTTCAATAACCATTCCTCGCCATTCACAAGTAACATGCATAAGAACAGAAAATAAAAAATCAACAAGCCAAATATGAAGGAATGTTAAGAGCATTTTAAGGTATGCTTTATAGAATAATAATATTATATTATATATATATTATATAATATATAGAATAATAATATTCAGGCTTAAGACTGTACTTTCTGTATTGAGGAAATGTGTGAATCCTATTCAAAAGGTTTCCTGTGTTCCTGTTGCCATTCTGATAAGTGTGAGCGGTGGCAAAACATCAATCCTATTTTTATGATGAAAAATCATTTACAAGGTTTGAGTTTGCAGCTAAGAGAGTGGTTTCGGAAAGAATACAAGCTGATATGGGGAGAGGAATACACCGCGTTCAAAAATAGGGAAAATGAATTTTCTACTTGTCTTAATTGTATATTGCTAGTTTGTTTTGCGTACTTAGAAAAAATTAAGAATATTAATATAAGGTTAATATTAAGAGCATTTGTTTTGACAACAAAACAACAATTCATAAGAATAATTAAGCTGTAAAATAGGATTCTTAGAATTGGTCCAGCAAAAATATGTCTGAGTTTCTTAGAATACCGTAGTTTAATCCTAATCAATGAGGTTTATGTATACCTTCATGTTAATCAAATCAGTATGGTGTTTAAAAATAAATTTTCATCTAAGAGAATGCCTAGGAAACGGACATGGTCATCCTTTCGACTACTAAAAAAAAGCCTGAGATATACAAGAGAAAAACTAAAACATAAGTTTTAAAAACATTTAAGGCAAGAGAGTTAGTATCAAACCAAATTAAAACTGACCAAATTGGTTACTGCTAATAAAATAAAATAAAATAGGATGAATATAATAGTTTAGAAACAAATTTGGGCTACATATTTGCACATTAGGGGTGGGGGTAAATTATAGCATATATTAAATACGTAACCTAACCAAGGTACCTTTCTCCCTCCCTAAACCCAAAAAAAGAACAGTTTAAATATTGTAAACGCAATAAGAAATCACGCTTTTTGATCCATTTGTCTAACAAATACCCGTTTGTCTGGTTTCCTTGTACAGTCTCTGGCAGTGGGTTACTTATAATGCACAAGTACCGAATAATCTATATTTGTTTTGATTTTTTTTCTTTTGGAAACCCCTAAACATTTTGAGTTGGGTAACCACATAAAACATATTCAAATAGCTTAATCCTATAATGTTGAAAAAGTTTGCTTTTCTTTTTTACATCCGCAATTTAAAATATGTAAAAAATGCTGGAACTAATATAAAAATTTTCGTTCAAGGGTGGAGAGGTTAGCTGCAAGGGGATTTGATAGCAGGGGGAGGGCGGGGCGGTGGTCAGCAACCTGCTTGCGGTGCCCCTGCTTATACTAATCTAAATCTGACCATTTTGTTGCAACGTGTTGCACCGAAATCATACTTTAAAATCTGGTTGATGATTTGCCTGTCTAAAAAATTTGTCTGAGTTTCGTAAAAGGGGGAAACAACCCCTAAAAGTAAAAGATTTTAATAAAACTCATACCTTCAAATTTATGGTTTTTGGCAAATACCCGTCAGAAAATCCCCGCGGAAAATACCCCCCCCCCCACGGGAAATACCCTCACAGAAAATCCCCCCCCCCCCCAAAAAAAAAAAAATACCCCTGTGGAAAATAAGGCTTTTCAAATTTCAAATTATCAACCAGATTTTAGAGTATGAAGGGGGAAGGGGATGAATAGTAAGGAGGATTTCAAAAACTTTGAATGACCTTTAAAAATCTGTGAGTTATAGCAATGGAACCTTGCAAAATAGATCTTCTGTTTAAATGAAGTACAACAAAATTATTTCAGCTTCAAAACTTTGCTCAATCCAAACTTTTTAAATATATGCAAATAAATTTCCTAAATTTTGGAAATAAAACATTGATATGGCTTAAAATTCTGCTCAAATGATTTTCAGAACTAAAGCCAGAGAAAAAGAAACTGATAACTGAAAATTAAGGTAAAATGTTGTTTTGTCAAAATTTTAATGGGTAATGGGTATTTCAAAAACATCTTCCCATAACATAATTTGTCCTTTGAAGTCAATTCTGATATTTGTAGCGCTCTATCTATTAGTGCTTTAGAAATATTTAAAAAGCTTCTTAAGTAGTATTTTAGAAATTTTTGAGTTTTGGGGAGGGGGATTTCAAAAACACCTTCCCATGACATAACTTGTCTTCTAAAGTCAATTCTGATGTTTGTAGTGCTCTCTCAATTAGTGCTTGAGAAATATTTAAAAAGCTTCATGAGTGCATGGACCTATAAAAATAAAAACATCTTCTCATAACACAATTTGTCCTCTAAAAACAATTAGGATATTTTTACTGGTCTATCTCTTGTCAAATCCTTTCCCTAATTAATAAAGTTTAAATGGCTTATCAACACAGAGTTGTCTTCTACCCCATGGCACCTGCATGCTACTGTTAAAAGGGGTTATGATAAGCAAAGATGTGACATCACAAATGGGTTCCATAACAATGTCAGCTAGATAGTAAATAAGTTAAAGGGATGGAAATAGGATTTTGGAATATGTTTTAATGAACATGGTTAAAAGCTGAAGTTCTGTAAGGTAAGCAGTGATTTATAATTATGATAGTAATATAGGATGAAATGTGAGCTAAAACAACTAGTAATGTGCAGTAATTTACCATTATATAGAGGGGGGAGGAGTGGAGGTAGGTACTTCAAAGTACCTTCCCAGGACATACCTTAGCATGTAGATCCATCCCTGAAAGTTTCATTTTCCTAACCCAACCCCTTTCCAAGATAGCCAAAAGTAACTAAAGTAGAATTTTACCCTGTTTTCAAATAATCTAAATTTGTAGTTAGACACCATCAATGCCATGTACCAAAAACATAGGCTATTAGGCCTAGGCCTAATAGACAAGTAGCCTACTAATGCTATCATATTGTGATATCTGCATATTATGAAGCAACAATTATTTCCTTATATACTAGACTGGTCTTAGATACACATCCTAGAAATATTTGATATCTTATTGTGATAACTGCATATTGTGAAGTAAGAATTATTTTCTTAACTTGCTTCCTTATATAGACTAGACTGGTTGGTATTTCTTTTGCCTTATGTCACCTGATAAGGAGACATGTTAAGAAAACAGTTCTTACTTTAAAATATGTATAATGATCCTAGTTCTTAGATTATCCAAGGGGAGAACCTTTATTATCAAGTCTTTCCTCTAAAAATCCTTCTTTTTCCAGCTTAAGAGAAAAAGTTTCCAAAAATCACCACGTTGAAAATTCAATGCTTAAGTCTTTTTAAATTGCCACCTAATAAGTTGTTTTATAGATAGCATTCATGCCGGTCTATTTAATATATTTTTTTTTTCTTTTAAAGAGCAGTGGCAAAGGGCAAATATCAAAATATGAATGCTAAAGACAGGCATGAACACTATCTATAAAAGAACTTATTAGGAAGCAATTTAAAAAGACTTAAGCATTGAATCAAAAACGTGGTGATTTTAGGAAACATTTTCTCTTAAGCTGGAAAAAGAAGGATTTTTAGAGTAAAGACTTGATGATAAAGATTCTCTCCTTGGATAATATAAGAACTATGATCATTATACATATTTTAAAGTAAGAATTGTTTTCTTAACATGTCTCCTTATCAGGTGACATAAGACTAAACAAATACCTAAAATTCTGCTTTGGCTATCTTGCAAAGGGTTTAGGTTAGGAAAATTAATCTTTCAGGGATAGGTCTACATGCTAAAGTATGTCCCAGAAGACATTTTGAAGTACCTACCTCCACTCCTTCTCCCTCTAGATGGTCCTGAAACCTATTGAAATTTTGAAATTGAAATTCCTGGAACCTATTGAAATTTTGACAAAACAATATTTTACCTTAATTTTCATTTATTAGTTTTTTTTCTCTGGCTTTAGTTCTGAAAATGCAATTTCTGTTATTTAAGTAGCATTTTAAGCCATATCACTGTTTTTTTTCCAAATTTAGGAAAAGTGTTTAAACATCTTTAAAACATTATAAATAGAGATTGAACAAAGTTGTGAAGCTGAAAACAATTTTGTTGTACTTCATTTTAGCAGAAGATATAGTTTGCAAGGTTTCACTTTTATAGCACACAGATTCTTAAAGGTCAGGACCCTCTAGAGGGAGAAGGACTGGAGGTAGGTTCTTCAAAAATACCTTTCTGGGACACACTCTAGCCTGTAGACCCATCCCTGAAAGTTTCACTTTCCTGACCTTACTGCTTTCCAAGATAGCCAAAAGTAGCTAAAGTAGAATTTTACCCAGTATTTTAACATAAGATCAAATAGATGCTACTGTGACAACAGTGTTTTCCTTCCCTTTTTGCCTGATGCCTTGATAGGTGTGCAGCCTTAGTATAAGCCTAGTCTTTGCCACTTCTGAAAGAAAGGCAACATGCTAAACAAATTAATCTTCAACAATAGAAAATATGAAAAGGAGAGGGAAATACTAAGGAATTACTGTTAGAAGGCATTTAAGGTATTCACAATGCTTTCTGTTCTGGGATATCACACTTCTCCTCTTTGGGCTAGAAGACTAAGCACAAACCTTTTAGGTAGATTTGTTAAGACTACAGGTTTTGTTCTTTCCCTATAGGATATTTTTTTTTTTATGTCAGCTTTGTTTTTTGTATTTGGTGTATGTTACAGGAATGATGTATATTTGCATTATTTGTTTATTATCTGTTTATTTATTATTTAGTTATATATATTTTATCAGGTTGGTTTTTTATATCTACATATGTGATAGGAATGATGTATATTTGCATTATTTATTTTAATTGTGTTGTAAATGTATTTTAATTGTTTTATGACAAAGCACAGCTCAATTACTCTGATTCCTGTTTTTCAATGCAGGCATTTGCTGCAGGTGAATAACCCCCAACCAATAGCACAATAAGTGATACCTAATCTAGCACAATGAATATTGACTGAAGTGACACCCAAGCAACCTAGTGATTACAGAAGGCACAGAACAATTGAGTGATGCAAACACATATGATCAATTGGTCAAATGCATCAAACCCCAAACAACATCAACAAAAAAATTAAAGGGCTATGCTATCCATTGGTTTCCTATTTTTTGCTCTTTCCAAACATGCCCCCCCCCCCCTCTGCCTATTGGTCCCAGGCTTAGCCCTTAGAATATATTAAAAGTATAATGAAACAATGATTTTTATGTTGTTTTTAATCTTGACAGCATGTTTGTATCACTGAAATTATCATGTATTCTTCCAGTATTGTCCACTTTTTTTTTTAAATCAATTTAAATATTATTTGTATACAGGTCTAGAGGACCATAAAGCTTTCAAATGGATTAAGGTATATGCAATAATAAGATTAGTGTTAGGTTTGTTCAGACAAACTATTTCATTAAATTGAGCCTATAGAAATATAGTTAGTGAAAGTTTTCAAAACAGATTGTGAATATCAGCACATGGAAAAACAGTTTAACCAAACAAGTGATAACTGACTTGAATAGATTCAGCAAATATAAAGAAACTGTTCCAAAAAACTACAGTAGATATTTAACACTTCTATTTACAAAAATTTGGAACTTGTGGAACAAGCATCACAGGTGCTGGTTGTTGTTTTTCCCAGAGGTGATTTTACTAAACTAATGGTTTTGTAATATTAGGAGAGGGGTTATTTAAATGAAACTTGGGAGTTTTGTGCCCTTTTTCAGTGAACTAAAAGCTCTGGTCATTAGAAATTGGCTAATTTCTGCCATTTTTGGGCACCAAATTACAGTTTAGTTCATAAGGGAGTAAAAGTTGCCATCAATTGACAATTCTTAAATAGCCAATTTATTATGAGTATCAAGCAACTATATATTAAACTTTCTAGTTGGAGAGGAAGTAGTGCTTCATGGTGGTGCATTTGTGCAAAAAGTGGTTCAGACAAAACTTTTTTACTGACTCACTTCTTTTTTATCAGGGTAAACACGCTGATGTAAATATATCATAAAAATCAGTGTCAACTGGTAAAAAAAGAGAATACTAAGTATAGTAATCTTAATAGCAATAACACCAAAATCCTACAGTAAAAATAACAAACAAGCTGATTAAAATTCATGCCCCCTCCCCCTCCAATAATTTCTGCTAGTGATGCCTCTGACTTTAGTAGTTAATCTGTGTTAGCACTGATTCCTTAAAAGGTATTTCTTGGGTGTACTTTAGACTCTGGAAAAATTCGAAAAATTAATGCTAGGTTATCCTAACTCACCTGATTTCTAATTTTACTAAATATCCTTCATCTAGAATTTTATAATTTCTGCATATAATAAAGCAGGAATTTTTTCTACAGATACTTAAGCAGGATCTTTTTTTTATAATGCTGGTATATTCACAATAGGCCAACCACAAGACTGATAAGCCCTGTCTACTCAAGTCAGCCTACTTTAGCACAAGCCTATTTTTTATATTAAAACAATTATACAAGAAAGGAAAAGATACTAGTTTATTGGTTGGTCTCCTTAGAAGGAAACACTATAAAATTCTAAAAATTACTTTAGAAAATTCAAAATACTTATGTTTATCATTTCTAAGAGCTTTCACAACACCTTAGTAGTAGTATTAGATTTATCATCTTACGCTTGTTTCCTTCCTTTGTTGTCCACTTTTAAAATACTTATAAGTTACAGTACAAATCTAGTTTAGGGGCTTCTAGCAATCTTTGTAAGCACCTGAGTTAGGTAAATAAGACTTTCACGAATGAACTCAGGACAGGAAATGCACTTACGTTACTATTGTCATGGTACTATTTCTACCCTATTGCTATTTCTTGGGCTTAGAAGATTAAATACTTGACAGGTCTGAATTGTCATAAAAAAAAGAAATATTCTTCCTTTAGGCCTATTTATGTTTTAATCAATAAAAAACCTAGGCTTTAAAAATGAAAATGCAATTCTATAATTTCAGTAGAATTTCAAGCTATATCAATGAGGTTTCCCTCAATTTGAGGAATAGATTTACAGATCTTTAATACCTTAGCTTATATATATAGGAAATGACCAAAAGTATGAGGTTAAAAAGACTTTCTTGTGTCTCATTTCAGATGAAGAAGTATTTGGAAAGATTTTGCTTTTATATTACAAATATTCTTAAAGACTGTCAAAGATGAATACCCTTAAGAGCTAGAGAGAGTATCATCTCATCAATACTTTTTTCTTCTGATTTGAAAAATGTTACTATTCTTACTTAATTTTTACATATTCTCACTACTCAATATTTGTTCAATAGCAAAGGCTTTACCACCCAGTTTATTTTTCAAATGCACGACCCTACGATGCACATATGATGCACAGGAGGCTTCTTTGTTAAAGATGAAAGTTAATGCTGATAAATTGTCAATTATGACAGTTAATTTTTTTAAATCACCCCCTTCTTTCACATACCCCATTCCTCTCAAAATCTCTGTCAAATGCATTAAACTACTAAGGGTGACAATAAGTGCTGACTTGATGTGGAATGCCCATGTTCAAAACATCCTCAAACAAGCTTCCGCTTCGGTTTCCCTTCTAAAACTTTTGATAAATTTTCTTGCCCTTCTGAGGATCTTCTTCAACTTTATTGTTCTTTTATTTGGCTAAAACTGGAGTTTGCTTGTCCAGTGTGGGATTTTGGTCTTTCTTCAGGTCATATTTATAAGATTGAAAATGTCCAAAAACAAGGACTTAGATTCATAAATGGTTGAAGGGAAGGTTTCATATCATTATCTACTAGGTAATTTCAAGCTCGCCATGTTGGCCTAGAGAAGGAATCTCCTATGCCTTTCTTTCGGTATCAAGATCCTGTCTGTTCCTTGATTACATTCCATCATCCCTGAACCCTACCTTCCTGCCCTCAACAGACTGTCTTGTATAAAATCCCAAACTGAATCCCATCCCCACTAAAGATGAAAGATATCATAAGAGTTTTGTTGAGGTATATAATAGCCAGGAAAATTAGTCATTAATTTTAATGTTATCTATTTACTTTTTCTTTTTAACTATGCTGTGATAGAAATTTTTAAAATAAAATTCTATTCTATTCCACATAACTTGGGTGGTATAAGAATTTTTCTTTGGCTTCTGTGTAAACAAAAATAAATTTGTTTTTTAAGATGACTCAGTAGGCCCATTCTTATGCACTAAGATCTTACATCTAAGATTTCACATCTTTCTGCAAAGATTTCCGTTCTTTTAACTCATCTTTGTTCTAAGATCTAAGATCTTTGTTCAAAGATCTAACATCAGCTCACTGATGTTAGCAGAAAGTGTGAAGGACACCATATTTCTGCCACACAGAATAATGACAAGAGAACTTCGATGATATAATCATCATTGTTCTTAGACCGCTGATCAGAGCAGAATGATTAAAAACGTTTGCAAAAGAACGCTGTATAAGATGTAAGATCTTAGTGCTAATATTTAACTTTTAAGAGTTTTTTGTCAAAAGATGTAATATCTTAGCACACAGGTGAGTAAAGGAACGGCGCTAGTGTGTTAATATAGGAGAGAATTATGCACTAAGAATGATCTTGATAGTTGTATTACAACCAAATAAAAACTGAAGAAAATCCTGATTTGAAGGAATAGATAGATCGAAAGCAGAGACAGGGGGTACATTTTTTCATTTTCATGTCCTTGGTACTTTAAGACCAGGGGTGCACTTGAAGGTAATCCCCCAAAAATTTGAAAGCTACCTTACATTAAAATATTCAAAAATACATTGACCTACTGACTTAATTCCTGAAGGCAAATTGCAATACTCCTCCCTCTCCTGATGGAAAAAAATACAACCCATTAGCCTTCATATATTGGCAAAATTTTATTGTTTGACCATGTCTAAAGGAAACATGTTAACAAAATAAATTAGGACCTATAGAATTCTTGTTTTTTCCAAGGATCAAGAAAGGTTGTTATTTCAATTAATTTTTTTGTGGTTGTATAAGAAGCATTATCTACAGTTTTTTTCAATTACAGTTTTTGCTCTCCAAAGCAAAAGAAAAAAAAATGCATTGTGTTATTTTCTGAAGCTTAGTGGATCACAGTATGTCCAAAATTCCCTAAGTTGTAATAATTCAATTCATATTTAAGTGGAGAAAATAAAGTTCTATCCTATAAGCATGTAAAGCTTACACTTCACAAGCACTTGCAATCATCCATTAATTAACACAGGGAAAAGGAAGGGGGTCAGATATTGACAGCTAAATCCCATAGCTGAAACAGGTCAAAACGGGGGAATATTTTCATTTTATTTGTTACTTTTGTTTTGTATTCATTTAATTTGATGTGTTTTTTTAGGCTTTGTACAAATGAAAAGGAAATTGGAGAGGAAATCATCTGTCAGATGCTTTCTTGAAAGCTTGAATAAAGAGACAACTTTTAAAGGAGAAAGAAGCAACAGTTTTGCCTCTAATGATTCACAGAAATTTGATATTAAAGCACCTATTGATGGCTCAACTGGTCATTTGCTGTCTTTAGAAAGATGTACAAAAGGGTATTCCCTTTTTCATGGATTAAAATATAGACAAGGACATAATTTTACAAAATTAACTAAATCTGACAAAAAAATAAAGCTGCCTAAGAAAAATGAAATGAAAAGCAGCATTGTCAAATACACTTGTCAAAGAAATTTTGCTGCAAACCCTATTGTACTTGATAGAAATGAGGAAAAAAACACTGGAAAAATATCAGAAAGTTTATTTTCAATTTTAGCAGAGAAAGTTCAGGAACAGAAAAGCCAAAAAAAAAAAATAGTGCAGAATGTACATTTTAAAGACATTTGTGCAAACTTATCAAATGCTTACCATGTATTAAGTGTTGATAGTGAAAAACCTGGGCAGATTGATCAAGAAATAGCCCGCAATTATAATCAAAATCAGCAAAATGGAATCCTACATAAAAGTAAAACACAGAGAAGGAAGTCAAGTGAAATTCAGAAACAGAAGGGCCCAAAGCATTTATTTGAGCCAATAAAAAATCATTTCAAAATTGACAATTCATTTGGTATTATTTTGCTTCCACCAGTTGAATTTAGTGATAGAAAGTTAAAGCCTTGTGTTTCCAAGAAAATTTTTTCACCAACTGGATTAATAATTGCTGATTATCAGGTGGCCAACATACCAGAAGTGAATGCCAATAAACAACTTGAAAATGGTAAATCTATAAAGAATAAAGAAAAGTTCAAGGTATTCGATAATAGTTATAGTTTGGCATTAACACGTGCATGCCTCAAACAGAACACTGCAAATTCAACACCAGTCACATTTGCACTTGAAAAGCTTGAGCCTTCTGTTACCAATAATATATCTACACCACCAGTGTTAGCAGTTGCTGATTGTCAGGTGGCTATCATATCTGATATCGATTCAAGTAAGCAATTTGAAGATGGTGAATCTATAAATAAGAAAGAAAAATTCCAGGTAGTTGATGACAGCTGTAGTTTGGCATTGACACATGCAAGCATATGACTGAATACTGCTACTAATGACAATGATTATAAAACACACAAAAAAAGTGTTGCTTTAGAACTTCAAAATGAAGAGTGCAGTGCCTCTTGGATGTTTATCTGTAAAGATATATTAGGCAGTAATGAGCTAGCTACGCAAAAAGGAAATGTTACTTTAGATCTTGGTAGCACATCAGACCTTGATATTTTTGATATTCAGAACCCTATACAGCAGCAAGAAGTAAAAAACGGTGATGATTATGTTGCATTAAAAGGAATAGATAGCCTAGACCATGATGCTGGAAAGACCAGTGATTCTATGGATATTCGGAAGGCATCACATAAATTTGAAGATATCAAAATATGTAGTGACTCAGCTGTGAATGCATTAGCATTGGATTGTAACAGCAAATCTGTATTAATAACAGATGTTGATTTTATCCATTCTGGCATAGGAAAAGCATCAATAAATACATTAGTATTACCAGAGTTGAGTAGCATCAATGCATTTCCACTCATATATAAGGGTTTTTACATTAATCCTGTGTCAGGACATACTCTTACTGTTGGAACTAGCAATCACTCTCTGCCAATTTTGTTCAAAAGTAATGAAAATGACTCAACTATTTTGCCCAAGGGAAAATCACCTTTTTTGAAGAAGATGCAGGATGACCCTGTGTCACCTTTGGCAATGAGTGACCAAATGAAGCTTGGTAACCTTGTTCATGAATTTGCCTTTACTCTGTGTTGTAAGTCCTCTTTTAAATTTTGTAATACCTCCAATGTTTTAATTATTTTAAGGGGAAGAACTCTATTTCTTTTTGTTTTTATTCAGCATGACACTTTTAAAAGTGAAGGAAACTTTATATTTCTCAAAGTTACTGCCATCAAATCATAAATATCTATTGCCCAAAATATTCAAAATATACAGGAGATGAAAACAAATTTTAACAGAAAAGAAAAATTTTGGTATTTCTCAATGCATCTACCATCAAAGTTAAAATATTGATCTTAAAATTCGAAAATATTTGACAGAGGAAAAATGTTTTCTTTTTTTCTGTTCGCCTTTACATGAACCAGTAATTAATGCAATTTTATGGTCATAAATGTACTTTTTACAATATATTTTATGATGACATGTTTTTTTTGTAAGAAAAAATAAAACTGCTAAAGATAAGATTTGATTGCAGTTGCATTGAGTGGTTAGCAGTAGTAGCAGTACACATTATTCCTAACACTGATACTATTTTTTTTAAGGAATTGTGTAAAAATATTTATTTATAAATATAAATATTTATTCAGCGTTATCACAGAATATCAAGTGGGTGTCTGACCAAATACGTCGATAGTTAATCAAAGTTTGACAGTCTATCATTTCTTAAAAAAATATCTTGGCGTTCGACTTCAACTGGAAAGAAGGTCTTCAACTCATTCTCTCTCCAGCTGGGGATTCACCAAGCTTGGTTTGCCTGAGCAGAGACAAGTCCAGAAGTCGTGTTATGACTGGAGAAGGCTTCACCAAAAGCTTTTAAACATTGACCTGGGCTCTATAAGGTTGCTTACTATCTCTGGAGCTCTTCAGTCTCATTAACTGCAATCCTTTCAGTCACATATAAAGTATCTGATGCTCTTGCAGGAGGAGTAGAAATAGTCTTGGAAGCATAATCACTACAGCATAAAACTGGTATCACTTACCATGTTAGAATCTTCAATAACAAGTTGCTGTGAACTCTCAATGTCTAACACTGCATCCTGGACAAATTAAAACTACAACAATTTATGACTAGGATACATGAAATGCATAGACATCACTTGTCTCCCAAAAATAGCCTTGGGTGGTTATGTAAAGGGTTCTGGGCCTTCAGGTTGTCCCCCAAAGAGATGGAAATTCAATATATTTCCACTCACATGTTGTACCTTCTCCACCTGGCTGAAGCTGGGTGTTCATTTAGGATTTACATTTAATAGCCTGTTCGAAACAAGAGGCCTCAAAACGACCTTCTAGGATGAATGAGACTAGGGAAATTAATAAGTACGTTTTGACACCTTTAAGAAATGTGAGTAATGTTTAAGTGTGTGACAAGTTGATAACAAATATGAACACCACTTTCTTTTGAAGATAATGGAAAGGATTACTAATTTTGTACTGAACTTATCCAGAATTGTGATGTTTTTTTTTTACTTCTGTCTTTATTCTTTCCTAGATTTATACTTGCTTTGCTTTTTTTTTTACTTTTCCTATCTGCTTTTTTTCTTCCTTTATGTCACTTCTTCGATATTGTTTATCAATACTTTTATATTTTTAATGCCAGTTTTTTTTTTCTTGTGCTTTCTTTGCTAATTGATTATGTAAAGACAGATACTTGTTTTTTTTTTATTTATTTTTGACTTATTTATGGTTTATTTTCTAAATTATTGGGGACTAATGGACTAGTTGTGTGTTTGAAATTGCTTCTTTTTTATTTACTATAATTTACTGTAAGCAATATTTTCTTTTATAGGTAATGACAAGAATCATTCATTTTTTACTGCACCTATTCAGAGTTGTAATGATGCTGATGCAGCCTTGGCAGAGGAAATCAAGTTTCAAAAAGATTCGCTGAAAAATACCAGAGTGAGTATCTGTGAGCCCTATCTCGAATATATATCACTCCCACCCCTACTGAATAATTTTATATACCAATACGTGATGGCAGTAAGCAGTTTCTTCGTGATATCAGATTTCACTGGGGAAGTTGTACACGAAGAGGTGGGGGGATTTCCTGGCATGATTTGAAAAGCGATCAGAAATTGAATTTAAAGAAAAAATATATTTTAGTCAACTGAAAGTAAGGAGCAACATTAAAATTTCATACCAAGGGAAATTATTCCATATATGAGGGGGCAGTCCCTTCTTCAACCCTCACTCTTTACACTTAAGTTTAACTCTCTGTCATAGTTCTGTAAGAAATACTGTTCAAACACAAGGGCCATTTTTGATTAGAATACTTTTTAAAGGACTTTAAGACTGTAGCGTAAAGAGCCATGGTTTAAGAAGGGGCTGTCCCCTTTATATACAGAATAATTTCTGTTAGTTCAAGTTTTAACTTTGCTTTTTACTTTCAGTGGAATTTTTATTTAATTTCTATTTAAATCATGCCAGAAAACCCCCTTCCCTACCCCCACCATTTCATTTTTACTTTTTACTCCGCATTTATCTTATATTGCGGGTTACAAATAAACTTGCTTACTTACTAAATTACACTACGCTAGGGAGAGGGGTCCCCCCCTGGATACGCCACTGTCCTAACCTAACCCCTTTCCAAGATAGCAAAAATAAGAATTTAACTAAAAGTTTTATTTCTTACGTGACTTTAATTTTTCAAATGGGCCCATTTCTTAAAATATTGGCAGATTAAGCCAGATAACTGCCACAAGAGAAACAGGAGATCAAAATTGTTGCTGCTTAATAAGACAAATATGCATATTACCAAATCCTTAAATCCTTTATTTCATTTTTTAATTTTCATCATCTTCAACTAATTATTTTTTTTTGTTCGGCATGAGGTTACATTTTGACATCGTTTGACAATTTACTAAATTTTAACGTTTTCTTATGCAAGAGTCGGAACACACACACACACACACACACACAAAACAAAGTTCGCCCCCGCTTAGCATGCACCACCTAGTGTGCATCTTGGAGCACCACGTGGTCTGTACAGTTCCACCACATTTGGCACATTTCCACCACTTGTTGCACAGTTGTGATATGCTAGGCAAAGTTCACCACGCTTGGCTGTGTATGTGTATGTGTGATCATAGGTTAGGTTAGCCTATTTACGCGCGCGTACAGTTGAATAAAATATGCAAAGTCGACATAGCTTTATTTTATTTTTTAAGGTTAATTTAGACGAGGTTACATGGCCCCCCTATAGGACCGGTAGAATACTATACCTACCAGAAACCTGTTTGGTACAGGGGCGCCACGTAAAGGCCCAGAATAGCATAGGAAGGAACGTAAAGGCCCAGAATATCATAGGAAGGAACGTAAAGGCCCAGAATATCATAGGAAGGAACGTGAAGGCCCAGAATATCATAGGAAGGAACGTAAAGGCCCAGAATAGCATAGGAAGGAACATAAAGGCCCAGAATATCATAGGAAGGAACGTAAAGGCACAGAATAGCATAGGAAGGAACTTAAAGGCCCAGAATATCATAGGAGGGAACGTAAAGGCCCAGAATAGCATAGGAAGGAACATAAAGGCCCAGAATATCATAGGAAGGAACGTAAAGTAGTAGAATAACATGTAAATTGCTATATGTGTAAGCGAATAACATGGAAATCGCTAAATATGTAAGCAAATCAGTACCTTGGTTACTACTGTCAAATATGGCTCTGAAGCATGGACGCTCCGAAAAGCGGATGAAGATTTGCTAGATGTTTTCCAGAGAAACTGCCTACAGATTGTTCTGGGTACCCGGCTGACTGACCGTATTTCAAACAATATTCTATACGAAAAATGTGGTTCAATACCGCTCTCTGGGGCTATAATGAAAGAAAGGCTGAGGTGGGGGGGGGGGTGTAATGGGAAGGAAATGGGAACTTTGTGGGCGGGTGTAAAAAGGGAGGCTTTGAATAGATTGGGGTGGAGGAGGAGCGTGCGCAGCTGGGTTGGCCTCAGGTTGGTGCTGCGGTGAGTTGTTAGTAGTAGTAGTAGTAGTAGTTCTGTAGCGTTGCCTATAGAAAAGAGCCATGCTTATTTAAGACATTATTTTTTCAGGTCACTTCACATGGCAGGAGTGGTTGTAAAACTTAGATGGGGCTCACTCCATTGAATATTGAAAAAATTTTTGCCTTTTTTAAGGGTCAAAAGTAATTGGAGGACAAGCATCCACCTCCTATGCACATTCATGTTATCTGGCCTACTCAGTCTTCCCTCCCTTTGTATTAGCTAAAAATTTAGAGATAGCCATTAGTTCAGCGTCTTTGAAAGCTCTAATGAGCGTCCTGCTAGGGTAGAAATATCCAAGAAGGGGCAATGACCCTAAATTATAAAATTTTTTATTGTTCACGGATGAGTTTTAACAGAAATTGGGGCTATGTTTGGTCTCGGTTCATCAGTTAGGAACTCTTAGCTAGGCAATCGTTCGCTAGGCAAAGATTCTCAAAGTTTCCCAAGGTAAACTTGGAAACAACAAACACAGCTAAGTAAATCCAAAGACGCTATGTGTGCCCAAGTATTAAAAATACTCTATCTGCAATATCTTGGGAGCGGTTTTTGGGATCGAGTTGAAAGGTTTATGGGTTGTTGAAGCGGAGAAAGTAAACATCTAATTTTGACTAAGGGGAGGGGGAAAGGCAAATATAAGACACTATGTGTATCGAGTCACCAAAATGCTGTATCTGCACTATCTTGGGAGCAGTTTTGGGGATCGAGTTGAAAGGTTTATGGGTTGTTGAAGCGGAGAAAGTAAGCATCCAATTTTGAGTAAGTGGAGGGAAAAGGGCAAATATAAGGTACTATCTGTATCGAATCACCAAAATACTATATCTGCACTATCTTGGGATGGGGTTTGGGGGATCGAGTTGAAACGTTCATGGATTGTTGAAGCGGAGAAAGTAAACATCCAATTTTGACTAAGGGGTGGAAAAAGGGCAAATATAAGACACAATGTGTATCGAATCACCAAAATACTATATGTGCAATATCTTGGGAGTGGTTTGGGGGATGGAGTTGAAAGGTTTATGGGTTGTTGAAGCGGAGAAAGTAAACATCTAATTTTGACTAAGGGGAGGGGGAAAGGCAAATATAAGACACTATGTGTATCGAGTCACCAAAATGCTGTATCTGCACTATCTTGGGAGCAGTTTTGGGGATCGAGTTGAAAGGTTTATGGGTTGTTGAAGCGGAGAAAGTAAGCATCCAATTTTGAGTAAGTGGAGGGAAAAGGGCAAATATAAGGTACTATCTGTATCGAATCACCAAAATACTATATCTGCACTATCTTGGGATGGGGTTTGGGGGATCGAGTTGAAACACTCATGGGTTGTTGAAGCGGAGAAAGTAAACATCCAATTTTGACTAAGGGGTGGGAAAACGGCAAATATAAGACACAATGTGTATCGAATCACCAAAATACTGTATCTGCAATATCTTGGGAGCGGTTTGGGGGATGGAGTTGAAAGGTTTATGGGTTGTTGAAGCGGAGAAAGTAAACATCTAATTTTGACTAAGGGGAGGGGGAAAGGCAAATATAAGACACTATGTGTATCGAGTCACCAAAATGCTGTATCTGCACTATCTTGGGAGCAGTTTTGGGGATCGAGTTGAAAGGTTTATGGGTTGTTGAAGCGGAGAAAGTAAGCATCCAATTTTGAGTAAGTGGAGGGAAAAGGGCAAATATAAGGCACTATCTTTATCGAATCACCAAAATACTATATCTGCAATATCTTGGGAGTGGTTTGGGGGATGGAGTTGAAAGGTTTATGGGTTGTTGAAGCGGAGAAAGTAAACATCTAATTTTGACTAAGGGGAGGGGGAAAGGCAAATATAAGACACTATGTGTATCGAGTCACCAAAATGCTGTATCTTCAATATCTTGGGAGCAGTTTTGGGGATCGAGTTGAAAGGTTTATGGGTTGTTGAAGCGGAGAAAGTAAGCATCCAATTTTGAGTAAGTGGAGGGAAAAGGGCAAATATAAGGTACTATCTGTATCGAATCACCAAAATACTATATCTGCACTATCTTGGGATGGGGTTTGGGGGATCGAGTTGAAACACTCATGGGTTGTTGAAGCGGAGAAAGTAAACATCCAATTTTGACTAAGGGGTGGGAAAACGGCAAATATAAGACACAATGTGTATCGAATCACCAAAATACTGTATCTGCAATATCTTGGGAGCGGTTTGGGGGATCGAGTTGAAAGGTTTATGAGTTGTTGAGGCGGAGAAAGTAAATATCTAATTTCGACTAAGGGGAGGGGAAAAGGCAAATATAAGACACTATCTGTATCGAATCACCAAAATACTATATATGCACTATCTTGGGATGGGGTTTGGGGGATCGAGTTGAAACGTTCATGGGTTGTTGAAGCGGAGAAAGTAAACATCCAATTTTGACTAAGGGGTGGGAAAAGGGCAAATATAAGACACAATGTGTATCGAATCACCAAAATACTATATCTGCAATATCTTGGGAGCAGTTTGGAGGATGGAGTTGAAAGGTTTATGGGTTGTTGAAGCGGAGAAAGTAAACATCTAATTTTGACTCAGGGGAGGGGAAAAGGCAAATATAAGACACAATGTGCATCGAATCACCAAAATACTATATCTGCAATATCTTGGGAGCGGTTTGGGGGATCGAGTTGAAAGGTTTATGGGCTGTTGAAGCGGAGAAAGTAAACATCTAATTTTGACTAAGGGGAGGGAAAAAGGTAAATATCTTGGGAGCGGTTTTGGGGATCGAGTTGAAAGGTTTATGGGTTGTTGAGGCGGAGAAAGTAAATATCTAATTTTGACTAAGGGGAGTGGAAAAGGCAAATATAAGACACTATATGCATTGAATCACCAAAATACTATATCTGCAATATCTTGGGAGCGGTTTGGGGGATCGAGTTGAAAGGTTTATGGGTTGTTGAAGCGGAGAAAGTAAACATCTAATTTTGACTAAGGGGAGGAAAAAAGGCAAATATAAGACACAATGTGTATCGAATCACCAAAATAATATATCGACAATATATTGCGGACAGCATGGAGTATGGAGTTGAAACTTGCAGTTACTTTTTGGGGAAGGAAGGGGGAAGGATGTGGCAAACGAACTTCAAATTGTACGAGTATGTTTGGAGGAGAGTCTAAAAATATTTTGTCTGCCATCCACCTAAATATTAATACAATGTAAGCTCCTAGGGTTGTTATAATCCATGCATGGTTATGTAGCAAGGTAAATCAAAAGACACTTAGCGCTGCCATGTTGCCAAAATAGCATATCTGGAACATCTGGGAAATGGCTTGGAGGATCAAGTTTAAAATTTTTGTGAGCATTGATGAGGGGAGAGGGTAAGTGGATCTTGAGCTATGCTACGGAGAAAGGGGAGAGCTAAATCAAAACGCACTACGTATATCCAGCTTATTAGACTAACATAACCGCAACGGCTCGGACAGGTCCTGCAATGGAGCTAATACTTTCTCCTAGTGCTGAAGAGAAAGGAAGAGCAAGAGGACTTCAAATTTCATATTGTAGAGGAAATGTTATGTATTGCCAAGTCACCAAAAGTTTGCCAAGTCACCAAAATTGCATACCTTAAATATCTCCGAAATTACTTTGGGGTATCTAGTTGGGACAACCTTAGGAGAGTGTTGAAAGGTCTAACTGGATCTCTATTTTGACTTAGGGGAGGGATCAGAGAAGGGAGGTAGAATTTTTTCTCCAATTGTCCTTGACGTTCTTGAAGTTCAAGCCCCTAGGGGATCAATGCATTCATCCACAGTTTATGGCGTTATAAGTCTCCGTGGGACTAGAAGCTACTCCTTCTGTCGCAGCGATTTAGCCCAAAGGAAACTATTTTCCTCCGGATTGTCAAAATAGAAAATCTCTATTGTCTCAGGAGGGGTTTGGGGAATAAAATTAAAATTTCAGGGATTTCTGGGGGGCCAAGTGTCCTTTAGATCTTAATTTGGGAAGAGGGGGACAAAGGTTAACTTAAAAAAATCATGTAGCCTATCCAGTTTATCAAAATGCTATATCTTCAACATCTCTGGAGCGCTTTTGTGGGGCTTTAGCTGAAGTTTTGAGAATGCTGAAGTAGAGGAGGCAATGTGACTTCCAATCTTTTTCTTAGAGGGAGAAGATCACGGAGCCAAATAATTAGGCATCTATGATCTGCCTAAGAGATTTGGCACTCTCAACCTAAGTGGAACTTCAAATTTGTTCATGGTGAAATAAATTAAAAGATGGTATATTATCCAACTACGCTATCAAAATAGATCTTCAAACCTGAAGATCTGTAAGCTTGTGGGTCAAGAGGAACCGAAAGCGATGTCAAATTTAATTAATAAGTTTTGCTGATGAATCAGCTTTATTTCCATGGTTCAGCTTGGCAACACTGACAAAAATTCAACACTACCCTAAAACCTCCTAATTTTTAAACATCTTATTTGAAGAGCCTCATAGAATCGTGAAAAAAAAGATTTCGAAAATGCAAGAACACCTATTTTTCCGATCAGCTAGGACTTGTTTTGTTTAAAATATATTTTGTTTATCTGTCTCCATAATTTTTGCTCGCTTTACGCTTGAAGTATCATACATCTTCTTTCAACCGCTTGTCTTAGGTTCCACACTTTCCGCAATGTGAATTTTTGCTTTTCTTTGAAATGGTCCTCTTGAATATTCTTTAAAAACAATTGGTTTCTGTTCATTATTTTACTGACGGTTTTATGATTAAACAATATTATGAATATTTAAATTTTTTCAGTTGTTTCACTTAAGAATTAAGATATTAGATTGTGACCTTTATTTTGAACGACATTTCAATATTTAGTCAAAATGTTCGATCAGCGGTAGTTTTTTACTGTTCTACATGGCAGAAGGAATCACATATATAGCTGAGTCGTACAGACTTCCGTTCTTATGCATCTTTGAAGATACACGTATCTTGTTTGTCCTTAAATGTCGTAAAAAGCATAAGCTAAATAAACTAAATATACATTTGAGGTACAGGCACAAAAGAGTAGCTACCTTTTTAGTTTAGGTCGAGTATCGAGTCATCACAATTCCTAATTTGAAATTCTTGATCTAACTGAGTCTTAGATTTTTGAAATTAATCCATTTCTTTGTCAAATCCAAAAGCGTTTTCTTTTTCGGTTTTCTCAATGCTGTGCTCTGACAAGGGAAACGATAAACCAAGTATGGATTATTTTCTTTCGATGACAAGGGAAACGATAAACCAAGTACGGATTATTTTCTTTCGATGGGGAAAGAAACAATACCAGACATATCCGAATTATAAAAAAAAAATGCAACATCATTTAAAATTCATAAGAAACTATTTTTTTTAGGTGGTAGGATTGTCCCGAAGTTTCATTATCCTCCCGAATTCTCTAGCCTTTAAATAAATCCAAATTTCCTTCTTAATCCCACACTAAATCAAACAGATCGTGGTAACGAACTGTAAGTAAGGAGCGACCCGAGTCAATGGTAACTGAAACTCTTGAAAACGGGATTTTGATACTAATAGATATATCAAAAGAATCAGATTTGAATGCTGATTTCAAATATATAATTTTCATCAAGTTTAGTTCTACCCATCAAAAGTTACGCGCCTGAGAAAATTTGGCTGATTTTTGAAAAAAGCGTGAAAGACCCTCTAGAAATTATAAAACCTTAATGAAAATCACACCCTCATATTCAGTGTATCAGAAAACCTTACTGTAGAGATTTGAAGCTCCTATCTACGAAAATGTGCAATTTTGCATTTTTTGCCAGAAGAAAGATCACAGATGCGTGTTTATTTGTTTTGTTTTTTCCCCAGGGATGATAGTATCGACCTAATGGTCCTAGAATATCGTGGGAGGGCTCATTGGAACGGAAAATAAAAGTTCTAGTGCTCTTTTTAAGTTACCAAAAAATGGAGGACAACTAGGCCCCCTCCCACGCTCATTTTTTCCCAAAGTCACCTGATCAAAATTTTGAGATAGCCATTTTGTTCAGCATGGTCGAAAATATGATAACTATGTCTTTTAGGATGAATTAATCCCCCGAAGTCCCCCAGTGGAGAGCTGAAAGTTATTAACTTTGCCCAATGTTAACATATAGTATTGGTTATTGGGAAGTATACAGACGTTTTCAGGGGGGATTTTTTCTCGTAGTGGGGGGGATGGGTCGGGGGTTATGTGTGAGGATTTTTCCATGAAGGAAGATTTCATGGGGGAAGGGACACTGCTATGAAAGAGGCTCCAGGTTTCCCAGTATTTTTTTAAAAAAAAGATCAGAAATTAAATTAAAAATAAACAAGTTTTTCAGTTGAATGTAAGGAGCAACATCAAAACTTAAAAGGAGGACAAATTAGCACGTGTATGGTTGAGTTCATCCCCTAGTCAAAACCTGGCTCTTTAAGCCGAAGAGTTTTTAGTACTTTCATAAAAGCTTTTTATTCTAATTAACGACCTTTGTGATTCAGGGGTCATTCTTAAAGAATTGGAACAAAATTCGAATTTTAACTTAAAAAATAAGGTATTGACTAGGGGGGAAACCCCCTAATATACGTATTAAAATATATGAATATAGAAGTTCGTAACGTAAGTTAATTCGTAAGTTACTTATATTTATTACTAATAAAAACGTTCGTAAATTAAATTAAACAAGTTTGGAGAAAGCCATTTAATCAAATAAAAGTAAAATTAATATACAAATTTATTTTCAATTATTCATGGATGATGAGCCAATATCAAAACCTTCATTAATTCAAAAACGTTCAAAAATTAAATAAAAAAACTAGTTTTTTTAACTGTAAGTAAGGAGCGACTTTAAAATTTAAAACGAACAGAAATTAATCCGTATATGAAAGAGGCTGTCCCCTACTCAACGCCTCGCACTGTACGCTAAAGTTTTTTATTGTTTAAAAAAAATAGAGTTGTGAGAAAATCAGACTTTATCGTAAAGAGCGAGGCGTTGAGGAGGGGACAGCCCCTTTGATATGCGGAATAATTTCTGTTTGTTTTAAGTTTTAACGTCGTTCCTTGCTTTCAGTAAAAAAAAAACTTGTTTTTTTATTATTATTTAATAACCGAATGATATTAGCCTTTTTGCGGAAGTACACACGAATCTACAGCTCAAGTTATTTTTCATTTAATTTACTTTTTGTATCGTAATTCAAATCTTGTATAAACCAAAGATATCAAAATCTGGGATTATTTCAAAAGCCCAATCAAACCTTGGCACATGTAAATCCCCCAAATTAATGAATTAGAAATAAGCTTCAACGGTTGAATACTTACTAGTAATCAAAAGGAATCCGATAACTTTTTTTCTCTGCTGAATGGAAATGAATGTTCACATTTCTGCAACATGCTATATGTATTTTAACAAAGCAAAAGTACGATGTTTTGCATACAGTGGGTTCACTTCACAAAAACTGGGGGGGAGAGGAGAGGAAGTGTTGAATTAGGTTTTCCATATTTGGGGGGGGGGAGGGTGATTTGTAGTTTTGTCGATTTTTTTTAATGAAAATACCAAAAACTGCATTTTTCAACGAAAACACTCCCGAAAAGGTAATTTTCAAAATATAAGGGAGGAGCAAAATTGGGGGTGGTGTGGCGAGAGACCGTTTTTCCCTCTCAGTTAATGTCACTTTTTGCATAATTCTAAAAAGCAATGAAAATGTGTATTCTCATATAACGGATAATTTCATAAAAAGAAATCAGGTACGTTTTTTTTGTACTACACTGAGCGTTTATGAACTTTTCTGTACTATTTCATGTCCCTTTTGTACAGATTTATGTACTTTGTACTTTTGTACAAGTTACACCTGAATTAAACATTATCATAGTAAAGTTCTGACATCTTGACATCTAAGATTCTTATTTAATGAATTTTCCAGATGTTATTGCAATGTGATTTAATCCTATCCCCCCACTCCCGCAATGCCTTGATACAGCCCGAGGCCAAGCACAAAGTTTCCTGATTTTGTAAGCTTGTACTCTTTTTTGTACTTATTTCTCATCAAAAGTTGGTTCATAAGACTATCTCAACAAACTTAATTTTGTCTCTTGTTAAGATATTCCTGGTACGGAATATAAATGACATTGGTTTCACCTTGGCGTAAATTGACTCAGGTGACGTAATGCTGTAAAACCATATTTGACTTTTTTACTCCTCCATTTCTCCACAGCGTTAAATAGAGTTTTTATCCATGCATCATTTCAAATTCGAATTAGTAACTGTTTGGAAAGAAGACAGGTATTAGAATTAAGTGAAAAAATTGAAAAGGTATTATTTTGAGTTTAAATACTTCTCAGTTGAAAGGTATTTTTTTTTGAATAGATAATCGTCATTAAATAAATGTGTAATAATTATAATTAGGAATCAATTCCATATAAAAATATACTGAAATTTCAAAAATAAGAGTGGAGCTACTTGAACCTGTAAAACTTCTAAAGGCTACGGATTTTCTTTAAATGATAGAAATAATGGGTTTATAGAAATATATGAATTAAACTATTAAGAAAATATCAGTCTTTTTCATAAAAAAAAACAAAATAATGAAGTAATTTAATAGCAATTCCAGGCAAAACAGTCGGTAAATATGGCCAGGTAGTCGATAAAATTCCCCCAACTTTGAAAAATAAATTTTCTGTTGGTAGTTTCATCGACGAATGTATTTTAATAGTATTTTTGGTGATAGAAGATTTAAAAATGACAAAATTGAGTCGCCTAGATGGTTTCCCCAAGATTTCGAAAAACACTTTTTTGCCTTTTTTGCCTACGTGCCTGGTAGATTATTATTTAAATACAGTTTCATTTTATGGTATATATTTCGTAGATTTTCCGATTAGATCACAGTCTGACTTATCTACCCATGAAAAGATCTGATGCCGCCTATGTTTCTATCTGCAAAAACGTTCTCCGGAGCACTCGCACCCCACTCCGGGTTTTTATAATGGGAGGGATAGAGAATGATCATACTGCTAATTATATAAACTGTGGCTCTGTGTGTGTATTTTCTGCATTTATACAGATGTATGTGTGCCACACATTATAATTAATTGTGCATATAAAAGCGTACTTGTGTGTTACCCAAGTTGTACAAAATCAAAAATTGAGCTTTTAGCAATTGTAGATTAAAGTTACTTTAATCTAATTTACATAAGACACATAAACATGCCTGGCTGGAAGAAAGGGGAATCCTTTGAGCCAGAGCTTAAGAGGGGGCCAGTGTTGTAGGATGTAAAAATATACGATAAAAGTTATTTATTTATTTATTTTGTTAGTTTGATTGATAATCTGCAAATCTTTTTTTAGGCCAATAATTTTACTTTTTAATAGGCATAAGGTAATCACACATAAAAATTACTATTTAGAGGGAAACACTAACAACGAAAGATTTGAAAATTTTAATTTTCCATTCAACCCTATTTCCAAACATAACGACTCTCCCTCTACTCTACTAGGGCCAGTTAAAGCCTTAAAATACATATCTTACTAATGTTTACATATAGTATTGGTTACTGGGAAGTATACATACGCTTTCAGAGGGATTTTTTCTATTATTAGGGGGGAGGGGGGTCGGGGGTTACGTGGGAGGATCTTTCCACGGGGCTAGGGACATTACTATAAAGGGGGCGCCAAATTTCCCAGCATTATTTAAAAAAAACGATCATAAATTAAAAAAGAAACAAGTCTTCAACTGAAATACTTTTCGACATCAAAACTTAAAACGAACAGAAACTATTAAGTGTATGATTGAGTTCTCCCCCTATTCAATACCTCGCTCTTTACGCTAAAGATTTTTAGTACTTTCATAAGAGCTATTTATTCTAGTTAACGGCCTTTGTGATGAAGGGATCATTCTTAAAGAATTGGAAACATATTTTAACTTTAAAAATATAGGTTAAAATCTGCATAGCCTTGGGGTTCTGTAGGTCTGAATGATTTCTACCCCCGTCATATTAAAGCCTTAAGTATAGAAAATTATTGGCCAGGCATCCCCCTACCACATGGCCCGGAAGCGTCAACACAATTCCAATTACCAAGCAGACATTCACAGTTGCCCCTTCACGGTTAAAGCCTTGAAAATAGAAAATTATTGGCCAGGCATCCCTCTACCATGTGGCCTGGAATCGTCAACACAATTCCCGTTACCAAGCAGTTGCCCCCTCTCGATCCTTCGCTCTTAACACTAGAGTTTTTAAGTAATTTTAAAAAGACTTCTATTTAAGCGCCCACTGTATTTCAAGAGTTCTTATTCCCATTTTTTCTTCCTATTTCATCCCTATTTTCCATTCTCATTCCCATTTCATTCCTATTTCATCCCCAATTCTTATTAGAAATGGGGCCAAATGTCAGACTTAACCGTAAAGAGCAAGATTTTAAGGAGGGAAAAGCCCCCCACATATACGGAATAATTTCAGTTTGTTTAAGTTTTAATGTAACCCCATACATTCATTTGAAAAAAACTTGTTTTTTATGTAATTTCTGATTGTTTTTCAAAAAATTCTTGGAAATCCAGATCCCCTCTATGGAAAATTCCCTCCAACGTAGAAAATTCCAACATGGAAAGTTCTTCCCACGTGAAATATTTTCTCTTCGGAAATTTCCCCCAGACACCTCTATCTTTACTGAAAATTCTCATAGGGAAAGTTCTTGCGGAAGATTCTTGACATTCCCCGGGAATGTCGAAATTCTCCCTGAGAAACTATCAACCGGGAGGAGGGGGATTTGTGGGACAATTTTCCACGAAGGACGGGGACAGGGAGTTTCAGGCATGTTTTGAAAAACGGTCAGAAATTAGTCTTTTTTCAAATGAAAAACATGCAAAGGACAATTTTTCAGGTGGAATCTTCCGCAAGAACTTTCCCTATGAGAATTTTCAGTAAAGATAGAGGTGTCTGGGGGAAATTTCCGAAGAGAAAATATTTCACGTGGGAAGAACTTTCCATGTTGGAATTTTCCACGTTGGAGGGAATTTTCCATAGAGGGGATCTGGATTTCCAAGAATTTTTTGAAAAACAATCAGAAATTACATAAAAAACAAGTTTTTTTTCAAATGAATGTATGGGGTTACATTAAAACTTAAACAAACTGAAATTATTCCGTATATGTGGGGGGCTTTTCCCTCCTAAAAATCTTGCTCTTTACGCTAAAGTCTGACATTTGGCCCCATTTCTAATAAGAAATGGGGATGAAATAGGAATGAAATGGGAATGAGAATGGAAAATAGGGATGAAATAGGAAGAAAAAATGGGAATAAGAACTCCTGAAATACAGTGGGCGCTTAAATAGAAGTCTTTTTAAAATTACTTAAAAACTCTAGTGTTAAGAGCGAAGGATCGAGAGGGGGCAACTGTGAATTCCTGCTTGGTAACGGGAATTGTGTTGACGATTCCAGGCCACATGGTAGAGGGATGCCTGGCCAATAATTTTCTATATTCAAGGCTTTAACCGTGAAGGGGCAACTGTGAATGTCTGCTTGGTAATTGGAATTGTGTTGACGCTTCCGGGCCATGTGGTAGGGGGATGCCTGGCCAATAATTTTCTATACTTAAGGCTTTAATATGACGGGGGTAGAAATCATTCAGACCTACAGAACCCCAAGGCTATGCAGATTTTAACCTTTATTTTTAAAGTTAAAATATGTTTCCAATTCTTTAAGAATGATCCCTTCATCACAAAGGCCGTTAATTAGAATAAATAGCTCTTATGAAAGTACTAAAAATCTTTAGCGTAAAGAGCGAGGTATTGAAGAGGGGGAGAACTCAATCATACACGTAATAGTTTCTGTTCGTTTTAAGTTTTGATGTCGAAAAGTATTTCAGTTGAAGACTTGTTTCTTTTTTAATTTATGATCGTTTTTTTAAAATAATGCTGGGAAATTTGGCGCCCCCTTTATAGTAATGTCCCTAGCCCCGTGGAAAGATCCTCCCACGTAACCCCCGACCCCCTCCCCCTAATAATAGAAAAAATCCCTTTGAAAGCGTATGCATACTTCCTAGTAACCAATACTATATGTAAACATTAGTAAGATATGTATTTTAAGGCTTTAACTGGCCCTAGCAGAGTAGAGGGAGAGTCGTTATGTTTGGAAATAGGGTTGGATTGAAAATTAAAAATTTCAAATATTTCGCTGTTATTTTTTCCCTCTAAAAAGTAATTTTTATTTGTGATCACCTTGTTACTATTAAAAATTAAAATTATTGGACTAAAAAAAGATTTGCAGATTATCAATCAAACTAACAAAATAAATAAATAAAAAACTTTTATAGTATATTTTTAAATCCTACAACACTGGCCCCCTCTTAAGCTCTGGCTCAAAGGATTCCCCTTTCTTCCAGCCAGGCATGTTTATGTGTCTTATGTAAATTAGATTAAAGTAACTTTAATCTACAATTGCTAAAAGATCAATTTTTGATTTTGTACAACTTGGGTTGAACACACAAGTACGCTTTTATATGCACAATTAATTATTATGTGTGGCACACATACATCTGTATAAATGCAGAAAATACACACGCAGAGCCACAGTTTATATAATTAGCAGTATGATCATTCTCCATCCCTCCCATTATAAAAACCCAGACAGGGGTGCAAGTCCTCTGGAGAACGTTTTTTCATATAGAAACATATACGGCATCAGATCTTTTCATGGGTAGATAAGTCAGACTATGATCTAATCTGAAACAAGTCTAATCGGAAACAAATACTAACCCGCGATCTTTTCATGGGTAGATAAGTCAGACTGTGATCTAATCGGAAACAAGTACTAACTTGTAGTTTTTAGCTTTTTTATCCCATCCTTGGTTATCTGGTCTTGGCGGTTTTGCAATTTGCTGCAAGTCCTACGGAAAGTTTGAATTCTACGATTCCTAATATACCTGAAGTTCCATCCAGTTTTCCATCCAGTTTCCAATTCAACTCAACCTGAAGTTTCATCGACACCTCTGTCAACTGTAAGTTGTTGTTGTTTTTTTTTTAATTTTTTAAACTTTTCATTAATTAATTTATTTGAGTTTTATTTTTTTTTATTTCCATAGGGGGAAGGAATTTTGGTACTTGTGTATTATGCGCCATTCACTAAAGTTAATGCTGTGTAAAACTCGAGAACAAACCGGTTTCTTCGGTAGTGTTTTTTCAGCTTAGCGCGAGACAAGACAAAGACAAGTGACAAAATATATGGAAAATATATAATTTGGGCTATATATTTGCACATAAGGAGGGGGGGGGACATTATTTTCAAATAAAATTTGATTCTCAAATAAAATTTGAGTTTTTTTTGAGTTTTATCTTTATAGTTACGTAGGGAGGCGGAATTTTGGTACTTGTGTATTATGCGCCACTCACTCAAGTTTACGCTGTGTTAAGCTTGAGAACAAACCGGTTTCTTCGGTAGTTTTTTTTTTCAGCTTAGCGCGAGACAAAACAAAGACAAGTGACAAAATATATGGAAAATATATAATTTGGGCTATATAATTGCACCTAAGGGTGGGGGGGGGTAAAGTATTTGGACAGTTTGAAGTCAGAAAACAATTCTTTCTAGATATATGGTAACCAAAAAATTTCAGAATAATATCAAGGAAATTCTCCCTTTTCAGATAATGACGGTGGATATTCACGCAACTGACGCAATAGTAGCAATTGATGACGGACCGATGACAGGCAATCATGGCGATCAGGCGATTCGACTAGAAGAAAATACAGCAGGTAACTAGCAATTAAACGGTTTTCAGGATCAGCTGTTATGTTTGCTTGACATTTAATGGCATTTTCATTTTGGATTTAATCATTTGTTTTTCTTTTTTTAAGCTTTTCTTGTTTCCATTTTTTTTTTTTTTTTTCTTATTCCATCCGCGACAAATTCCATCATTCTACAAAAATTCGTCGTAGCGTTAATCTACAATAGGCAGACAAACTGTTAACATCCTTCCACCAACAAGAAAAAGAGAGATTATGATCCTATACTTCAGGTTCATTGGAAATATATCTATAATTCCATTGGTATTTTATTGTGACGTAATTTCTTTTTTTTGGCAACGTATATTTTTGCCAACGTGCACATCAAGCCCTTTCAGTTCTTTTAAGAGATTAAATAAAAAAACAAGTTTTTTAAACTGAAAGTAAGGAGCGACATTAAAACTTAAAAACGAACAGAAATTATTCTGTATATGAAAGAGACTGTCCCCTCCTCAACGCCTCGCTCTTTACGCTAAACTTTTTTATTGTTTTAAAAAATAGAGTTGTGAGACAGAGTCAAACTTTAGCGTAAAGAGCGAGGCGTTGAGGAGGGGACAGTCTCTTTCATATACAGAATAATTCCTGTTCGTTTTAAGTTTTAATGTCGCTCCTTACTTTCAGTTCAAAAAACTTGTTTTTTATTTAATTTTTGAACGTTTTTGAATAAATGCAGTTTTTGATCTTGGCTCACCGTACATGAATAATTAAAACGAAATTTTCATATTAACTTACTTTTATTTAGTTAAAGGGCTTTCTCAAAACTTGTTTAATTTTATTTACGAACGTTTTTATTAGTAATAAATATTCGTAACTTACGAATTAACTTACGTAACGAACTTCTATATTCATATATTTTTAATACGTTTATTAGGGGGTTCGCCCCCTAGTCAATACCTCGCTCTTTAAGCAAAATTTCAAATTTTGTTCCAATTCTTTAGAAATGACCGCTTAATCACAAAGGCCGTTAATTAGAATAAATAGCTCTTATGAAAGTACTAAAAAATCTTTGGCTTAAAGAGCGAGGCATCGACTAAGGGGTGAACCCAATTATATATGTAATATTTTCTGTTCGTTTAAAGTTTTGATGTTGCTACTGTTGAAGTTGAAATACTTGTTTTTTTTTTTATTAAATTTATGATCTTTTTTTAAATAATGGTGGGAAGTCCGGCGTCCCCTTCATAGCAATGTCCCTTCCCCCATGAAAACTTCCTTCATGGAAAGATCCTCCCACATAACCCCTGACCCACCCACCCCCCCACTACCAGGAAAAATCTCCCCTGAAAATGTCTGTATACTTCCAAATAACCAATACTATATGTTAACATTGGGTAAAGTTCATAACTTTCAGCCCTCCTCCCGGGAACTTCGGGGGATTATGTCATCCTAAAAGACATACTTATAATATTTTCGAACATGCTGAACAAAATGGCTATCTCAAAATTTTGATCAGGTGACTTTGGGAAAAAAATGAGCGTGGGAGGGGGCCTAGTTGCCCTCCATTTTTTTTTGGTCACTTAAAAAGGGCACTAGAACTTTCAATTTCCATTCTAATGAGCCCTTCCACGATATTCTAGGACAACTGGTTCGATACGATCACCCCTAGGGAAAAAAAACAAAAAAAAAACAAATAAACACGCACCCGTGATCTTTCTTCTGTCAAAAAATGCAAAGTTCCCCATTTTTTTAGATGGGAGCTTGAAACCTCTACAGTAGGGTTCTGTGATACGCGGAATATGATGGTGTGATTTTCATTAAGATTCTATAACTTTTAGGGGGTATTTCCCCCTTTTTTCGAAAATCAGCCATATTTTCTCAGGCGCCTAACTTTTGATGGGTATAATTAAACTTGGTGAAACTTATATATTTGAAATCAGCATTAAAATGTAATTCTTTTGATGTATCTATTTGTATCAAAATGCCGTTTTCTAGAGTTTCGGTTACCATTGAGCCGGGTCGCTCCTTACTTACAGTTCGTTACCACGAACTGTTAGATGCTAGCGTTAAGGGACAAGTTCTGCATATATTTTCACTGGATGTTTCCAAAGCGTTTGACAGTGTTGTTCATTCACAAGCCTTTTACTCTATATGAGCGTAAGGTAAATTTTTGTGACATAATAAAGTACTAATTTAGCTTAATGAAAGATAACTAAGGCTATAGCAAAATAAATATAATATTTTCACGTGAAATATTTCATGAGAAAAAAAAAGCCAATGGAAGGAAGCATGAAACTCTGATTAATAGAAAATTACTGCAAATATGAAGTAATAATTACCTTGTTCCATTTTTTTTTTTTTTTTTTTTTGTATATCCAAGAACTAAACCGGCAACCATCTGAGGGTGGGTGGATTGCTAAAAAAAAGCTACCATGTTAGGTGGAAAAATACATTTTGTAGTACTACTGTTATTTTATTAAGATGTTTCCATTAGATTTGACCAATAACATTGACCGCAGCCCCCCCCCCCCACTCCATCACAAAGTCGTTCCTGGGGTTGGCGATTCGGGGGGAAATTTATTACAGCACCCCTCCCGACGAAATTGAAAATTTGCCTGATTTTTGAAAAAAGGCGAAACACCCCCTAAAGGTCATAGAACCCTAAAAAAAATCACACCATTAATTTTAACGTATCAGAAAATCTTACTGTAGAAGTTTTAAGCTCCTATCTGTGAAAATGTAGACTCTTGTATTTTTTTCCAGAAGATAGACCACGGATGCGTGTTTGTTTTTTCTTTTCCCCGTGGGTGATCGTACCGACCCAGTGGTCTTAGAATATCGTGGAAGGGCTCATTGAAGCGGAAATTAAAAGTTCTAGTGCCCTTTTCAAGCGACCAAAAGAAATGGAGGGCAACTAGGCCCCCTCAGACGCTCATTTTTCCCATGGTCCCCCCATAAAACTTTTGAGACAGCCAAGTTGGTCCGCCTGTGCGAAAATATAGGACTGATGTCTGTGAGTCAACATCAATCCGCACCAGTCCCCAAGAAAGGGCTAACAATTATCGACTTTACTGCGTGTTTACACATAGTGTTGTTTATTGGATATATAAGGACGTTTTCAGGGGGGATTTTTTTTGCTGGTAGTGGGGGGGTCGGGGGTTATGAGGGAGGATCTTTCCATGGGGGAAGGGACATTGCTATGAAGGGGGCGCTGGATTTTACAGCATTGTTTAAAAAAACAATCAGAAATTAAGTTTAAAAAAAAGTTTTTCAACTGAAAGTAAGGAGCAACATGAAGTTACCTAGTATCACAGCTGGACAATCTGATAACTCAAAAATTTTTTTTCATACTAGATTATTATTGGTCTTAAGTATCTAGCATGGACTTCCGATTCCAACCCCTTTAATAGCCAGTGCCGTCCTTTGGGGGTGGCAAGTAGTGCTACCGCACTGGGCCTCGCGCTAACAGGGCCAAATATGTTATGAATTACAATCACATGAGTGATTTTGTGACTTCATGAGGGGACTCACAGAAAAAACCGTGGAATGTACGACTTGAGTTCCCAAATTTGCGCTCCCCCTTTATATTAAGCGGGGCCAGCGGTTTTAAAACTGTCAAAACCCTCCTTCGTTAGAGACCCTTTTGGCCCTAAACCACAACTTTCCTGCTGAACCCTAGGAATCACATTGGTAACAGTCCCGCTAGAGGCTACATTATTATTGCTCCCGCTATATTACGACCATAACGTCAGGCCCCGCGTAGTGCCGGCTGCACAAGGCCTTGCGCACCAGTAAGGCCGCGTCTCCCAATACCCCAGTTGTATATCTGATTTCAGTGAACTTTATGAAAAGAAAGGGGTGATTTTTTAGAAACAAATCTTTAAGTTTGAATCCTATTTAAATCCTCTACATGCTATGCTTCATTCTAGTATCAGGTTATTTGATAATGCTATCGGAATCGAGTCAGACTTCAAATTTAAATTTATTTAGCTTTTGTATTTAGTTCTGAAAATGCTGAGTTTATGCGATTCCCATAGCTTTACGACACAATTTTACACATTATATTATCAATTTTTGATACATTTTTTAAAGTAATTTTGTAATCCTCCTCTCTCTTTCTCTCTCTCTCTCCCTTAGAGAAGCTAGATATCTTGGGTCTAAAAATAATATTACTGTCAACGCTTAGTGTCTCCAAAGGGGGTAATCTTGTTGAGAAACTTCTCAACGTTAGGAATCATTTTAGGTTTTTTCTTCTGAAATATGAGTTAGAAGCTAAAATTACAAAAAAACCACGGTACTTGTCTATTATATAAAACACACTCGAGAATTGAAATTTGGTGACTGCTTGAAATAAAACAAAATATGATGAAAATACAATGCTTTAGTAACAAAACCTAACAAAACCTAACCTAACCAAAATACCAACTAAATATTAAACTAAAATAACAGCTATTATTTGGTTTCTCAACAAGCCGAAGGTTATTGTCTGGTATAGACAGCGTGAAAAACTGGGTAATCGCAATAGAAGTTCTTGAGTATGTTTTATATTTTAGACAAGTACCAAAACCATACATAATTGACTAGGGCGCATTCAAGATTGTTGTTTGGGGGGCTGAAATATTTTTGGAGGAGGGGAGTTACAAAAACTTTCAAATTGATTTTGTAAAAATTGTTGTTGCATTTTTGCGAGTAAGCCAAAACAAATTGGCCGAAGGAGGGGTAATAACCCGGTAAATCTCCCCACTTGGATGCGGCCTCGATCATTAATAAAACTTTGCTTTTTAGTCAACAAACGTGACTTTGATGCTTTTTGACACATTGTTTGAGGTCTGGCAAATGCATTTAATTTTATTTTTAGGAAAGAAGGATTCTAAAGGATTCTCCAAGTTTTACATGATGTTCGTCTGCGGTTCAAATATAAACGTTGCGGGGGAAGACATGACCCTCAATACAGCAAAAATGAATGAAAAGAAGCAAAAGAAACCAGCAGCCGAGAACCAACGAGAACCAGCAGCAGACCAGTCAGGGCAGTCAGGGCAGACATCGAAAGGAATTACAGCTCGAGCAATACACAAAGTAGCTAAAAGATTCAGAAGTGCCTGGAGTTTCCTT
Source organism: Artemia sp. Qi Xiang Cuo (assembly GCF_049724085.1). NCBI lineage: Eukaryota > Metazoa > Arthropoda > Branchiopoda > Anostraca > Artemiidae > Artemia > Artemia sp. Qi Xiang Cuo. Next base: position 42,499,264 of record NC_142814.1, on the reverse strand, counting down.
AAGAACCCTCTTTCAGGCTTTGGCATACTTTAGTTTTTTTTTACGCAATGTTTACTTTTCATTTCTCTCAAATGGTTTTCGTGAAGTTAAAGACAAGAAACTGAAAACTACAAATATGGTTTCTGGAAAAGGGAAAATTAACTAGTGATTTCGCAAAATGTTTTGTTCTCAGTAATAAATGTCTGATCTCAGTTCCTTACAGAAAAATGATTACAGAGTTTGAAAACAATGTCAAGTGTCGCCATACGCTAGATGGTGTTAATTTCTGTCAAGACTAGTGCCCGTTTCTCCTCTAGTAAGATGCTCTATAGTATTTATAGAGCAATATTGCTTCGTCATTATTAGTTGATAAAATGTACCATCTTCTTTATGAACCTGACCTTAATTATGATAAAAAATGGTAAATTGTGTCAAGTAAAAAGAACTAAGCGATATCACCATATGAATTCTGGCGGCCTTGTACGGTTGAAAGCAGAATTCTGGTGTCTGCGAAATCTATAAAAATTATTTTTTTACCTGTTTATCCTAAAAAATAATTATAATAGCACTTTTATTCCACCAGTGCATAAAATAAAAGATCTTATTGATTTTATGCAAGGCTTTTCTTGCTATTAAAATGAATTTCTTAATTCTTATCTGAAACAAAATACTTGTATGCAGAGATTTTATTTTTTTCGTCTGACCAAGGGAAATTCCTTTTCAGTGCAGCATGTTAATGCTGCTTCTGTTTGCCACCATTCACAAAGACACGATTAAGCTCGTCACCATTCGTGAAGTCTCTGCAGCTGTTTGGAGAAATAATGGTACATTTTTTTTTTTTTTAACCAGTTGCAAAGCAGAAGCTAAACAAAAATTTAATATCAGTGACGTCAAACATTCGACTTACGTAACGTGTGCGTTCTCTATAGCATTTAGATTTAGTATATCATCTCAATTGACGGTAGGCTATATAGTTCTTTAGATTTTTAGACCAAATAACTTAAAATCTAAGTACTTTTTTTGTCATCTTTCAGCATAATTGTTGTTACTTTTTAAGAAGGTCATTAAGCAAGTTAAAAGAATTGAATTTTCAGAATTTACATCAATCTGTTGGTTTGATGTCAACAAACCAGCTATTTATAAATTTGTTTTCAAAATAACGTTTTACTATTATGTCTAATCGAGATAATAGTTACTATTTCTGAATTACTTACGAACGGCAATTTTTTCTAATTAGCCAGTTTTTCTTAAAACGCTTTTTTTTGGTTACGTTCCAGACATGATATTAGGTTGAATCCAGCCATAAAAAAGTAATTCAGTTCCTTAGGAGGTTTAAACTCATCAAGAGGTTAAACCTTCAGAAACCTTTAGATGTATACCTTCAGAAACCCATCACCCCAAAATTATAGGCAGCGACGTCTCTGTTTATCAGCTTCTTATTGAAAATTAAACAATAGGGTCCACAAGTCTGACAGAAATTACGGTTTTTTTTCAACATGGACTGCAAAAACTTTAGAGAAATTTTATTTATCCATATATCATGATTTTAGAAGCATCAGTTTCGAGACTTTTTTTTCTAAGCAGCATATCTAACCACAACCTCAAGTTAGTTTGTATTGCACGTTTATAGTATTTATTCCTGCAATGGTATTTCATTTGAATTTTGTTATATTTTAGAAATAAGAGAGTAAGGCAACAAAGTAATATGCGGTCGTTGTCTTTAATATTGTTTTTGTTAAATTTTTTTATTCTATAAACGCCCAGCTATCAGCCTCTAAGACCCCAGCTATCAACCTTTTACTAAATAATTTTGAATGACCTTTGTTTTTTTTTCAAAAAGAATTGTTTTTTTTATTCAGTTATTCTGTTAAAAAAAAATGGATTTGATAAGAAAACCCGATCCAAACAAAAAAGAAAAACAAAAAGCTCCTAGGATCTATCGAGCATATTTGTATAGAATTCTTATTGTAGATAAATATAACAAAAATGAAAATTATGGAGGATCATTAGAGGTATCCACTGAAATCTTCACCCTTAAGCTACACCGTTAGAAAATACTTTTATCAGCATCTTAGTGAAATTGACTTCCTAAGTAACTCTAAGCAAGTTAGTGTGTGGGAGCTTATGGCTTAAAGCCTAACCTCCCTATATCCTGGGGAATATTATTGGAGTGAGCGTGAAATATGGGTACTGTGGGATGAAAACTCTTCTTGCTGCAGAAACATTCTAGGTATAGCTTAAAAGAAAACATCTATGTGCTTATCTTCCCAGAAAGGGGAGACGAGGGGGAATACCCATAAAAGAAAAACAGATTTGGTAGGTGAATGTTTTTCATTACTTTTTGCCTTACTTGACGTACTGACTATTTGACAATTACAACATCGGTAACAGCTGACTAGTCGATGAATGTTTTTTTATTACTTGACTTAAGCTTTGTTATTTACAGAAAAAAGTGAAAAATTGTACCCAAGCTAGAAAATGGCAATTTTTTTCTTTTAAACCTTCAAACCAAACTGTTCCTTCAAAAATATAAAAACTTAACATTTACTCATCTGTACAGTGGCAGTTCTGGCATATCTTTCACCAGGGGCAAAACTTTGATTAGCCACTCTCCCCTATCTTCCAGAAATTTTCAGCCCAATTTTAACAAAATTCTCATTTATTAGCAAATTTTTCATTTATTAATATAATTCGAATGCAAAATATCACAAAAAATAAAAAAAAGTAAATTCAGTCTGCTAACTTTTATTTTCAAGGAACGGTGATGAAGGATTACATTTTTGGATTCAATTTGCTAATATTTACTACTAACTGCGCCCTCTCCTTTATTAAAATTGACATTCAAAATTACAAAATGATTTTAACCGTTATAGATTATTTATTTGGAATTTTGTGCCCCTAAAATTTAAGAGCAAGTGCCCTGTCTGCCCCCCCCCCCCCTTAACTACCTCTGAATCTGTAAATTAATGAAAAGTTGAGATAAAATCCTTTCTCTTGGAATGACGAAATCTCGACTAAAAACTTAAAATCCCAAATATGAAAATCCTCCCTTCAGAGTTTTCCGTTCCTATTTTACGTAATAGATGTAGAATATGTAATAGATGAGAAAAAAAAACAACTACAGTTGACAGAGGTATTGATGGAACTTCAGGTATATTAGGAAGCGTCAAATTGAAATCCAAACTTTCCGTAGGGCTTGCAGGAATTGTAAAACTACCAAGACCAGATAGCCAAGGATGGGATAAAAAAGCTAAAAACTACAAGTTAGTAATTGTTTCCGATTAGATCACAGTCTGACTTATCTACGTTGTCATTTCCAAAAGGGCTAATTCGATTGGAAATCAAAAAGTCTAGTGCCCTTTTTAATAGTCGAAAGTGATTGGAAGGTTTGACATTTGTATAGTTAAGATTGGTGGGTATAGTGTATTATTTTTTGTTCTTGTTGTTGTTTAGACCAGGGCACTTCATATTGAAGGAGTTGTCTTGGGAGCTTCCAAATGGGCTCATTTGATTGAAAATAGAAAGGGTTGATTCCCTTTTTAATAGTCGAAAGTGATTTGAGGGCAACTAATCCCACTTCCATTCTAACCTTCCCACGCCAACCCTCCCATTTCTGCTCTTAAAATTTCACCAAATCAAAATAGCGTAAGTGTATCCAAGCTATCAAAGAAAGTAAATAGATTTTATAGCAAATGGTATCAAGTTTTCCATTTTAGGTCAACTAGAGGAGGTATGAAACTAAATTAAACAGTACTATTTGTGTCCAGATTTTTAAAAGGGTCATATGTTGTTAAAAATTGCTGAAAATTTTCTCCAGCAAACAAATAGCAGGCCAAATTATTAAGTCTTAAAAAACGAAAAGATTTAAAGTTTTATTTTCTTTTTCCCTGAAAAGACTATGTCAATATAAAATGAACAGAAATTAATTAAAAAAAACTTTTTGCACAAAATAATTTTTTCAAAGAAAAGTAAAGAACTCCATTAAACCAAAAATGAGCAAAAATGAAATCAAATAATCTACCAAGCGTGAAACTACCACAAATCAGCATCGATAAACAAATGGAACCAAAAAAGAACAGAAATTACAATAATTAACCGAGTCAAACTCAAAACAAGCAGAAATTAACATAAGTTGGGAACAACACCCCTATGCCTTCCCAAGGCCAGAACACTTTACTGAAAAATATAAATGAATGTGCATTGTCAGTTTAATATACATATACGGAAATTTAGTAATTAAAATGTTAATATTATTTGATTTACTAAAGTTATAAAAGTAATAACATTTGTATTTTTTCAGTAAAGTGCAAATTTTGTTCTGGCCTTGGGATGGAATAGGGGTTTTGCACCCAACTTATGTCATGTCAAAAGTGATTGGAAGGCTGATATTTTTATAGTACAGATCAAAATGGGTATAATGTATTATTTTTTGTTGTTGTTTAGACCAGGGCACCTTGTATCAAAGGAGTTGTCATGAGAACTTCAAAAAGGGCTCATTTGATTGAAAATAGAAAGGGAAGATGCCCTTGTTAATAGTCGAAAGTGATTTAAGGGCAACTAATCACCCTTTCATGCCCACCCTCCCATTTCTGCTCTCAAAATTTAACCAAATCAGAATAGTATAAGTGTATCCAAGCTATTAAAGAAAGTAAACAGATTTTTATGCGAATGGTATCAAGTTTTCCATTTCAGGTCAACTAGAGGAGGTATGAAACTAAACTAAACAATAGGCTACTATTTGTGTCCATATTTCTAAAAGGGTGCATATTGTTAAAAATTGCTGAAAAATTTTCTCCATCATACAAATCATAGGCCAAACTGTAAAGTCTTAAAAAACGAAAAGATTTAAAGTGTTATTTTCTTTTTCCCTGAAAATACCATGTCAATATAAAACAAACACAAATTAATTTAAAAACTTTTTCCATAAAATAAGTTTATCAAAGAAAAGTAAAGAACTCCATTAAGCAGAAAATGAGCAAAAATAAAATCAAATAATCTACCAAGCCTGAAACTACCAAAAATCAGCATTGATAAACAAATGAAACCCAAAACGAACATAAATTACAATAATAAAACCATGTCAAATTCAAAACAAGCAGAAATTAACATAAGTTGGGTGCAAAACCCCTATGCCTTCCCAAGGCCAGAACATAATCTGCACTTTACTGAAAAAAAAAATACAAATGAATGTGCATTGTCAGTTTGACATACATATACTGATATTTAGTAATCAAAATTTTAATATTATTTGATTTATTAAAGTTATAAAAGTAAAAACATTTATGTTTTTTCAGTAAAGTGCAAATTTGTTCTGGCCTTGGGAAGGCATAGGAGTTTTGCACCCAACTTATGTTAATTTCTCCTCGTTTTGAGTTTGACTTGGTTAATTATTGTAATTTCTGTTTGTTTTGGGTTTTATTTACTTATCAATGCTGATTTGTGGTAGTTACATGCTTGGTAGATTATTTCATTTTATTTTTGCTCATTTTTTGTTTAATGGAGTTCTTTATTTTTTTTCTGAAAAACTTAATTTGTGGAAAGTTTTTTTTTTATTAATTTGAACAAAAAAATTGGATGGCTACTAGGCCCTCTTCCACCTCCCTTTTTTCCTGAAAACTGTCTGGCCAAAAGTTTGAGAGAGCCATTTTGTTTAGCATACTTAAAAGGTTCCAAAACCATACTTTTAGATTTAATAATGGAAAACGGTCATTGGAAAAAAAAACACTTAACACTGGGAAAAAACACTTAAATGAAACATTACATTTACTGTATACTTTTTTTTTCTTTTTTTTTAGCTAACAGAATTTCCAGATACCTCGCTATTCTTCTGAAATTTTTTGGTGGCCATCTATCTAGAAAGAATTGTTTTCTGACTTCAAACTGTCTAAATACTTTACCCTCCCCCCCCACCCTTCGGTGCAAATATATAGCCCAAATTATATATTTTCCATATATTTTGTCACTTTTCTTTGTCTTGTCTCGTGCTAAGCTGAAAAAAAAAACTACCGAAGAAACCGGTTTGTTCTCAAGCTTTACACAGCGTAAACTTGAGTGAGTGGCGCATAATACACAAGTACCAAAAATCCTTTCCCCCTACGGAAATAAAAAAATAAAACTCTCAAATTTTATTTGAGAATCAAATTTTACTTTAAAATAATGTCCCCCCCCCCCCTATGTGCAAATATATAGCCCAAGTTATATATTTTAAATATATTTTGTCACTTGTCTTGTCTCGCGCTAAGCTTAAAAAACACTACCGAAGATACCGGTTTGTTCTCGATTTTTACACAGAATTAACTTGAGTGAATGGCGCCTAAAACACAAGTACCAAAATACCTACCCCCAACGGAAATAAAAAAAATAAAACTCAAATAAATTAATTAATGAAAAGTTGAAAAAAGTAAAAAAAAAACAACAACTTACAGTTGACAGAGGTGTCGATGAAACTTCAGGTTGAGTTGAATTGGAAACTGGATGGAACTTCAGGTATATTAGGAATCGTAGAATTCAAACTTTCCGTAGGACTTGCAGCAAATTGCAAAACCGCCAAGACCAGATAACCAAGGATGGGATAAAAAAGCTAAAAACTACAAGTTAGTACTTGTTTCCGATTAGACTTGTTTCCGATTAGATCACAGTCTGACTTATCTACCCATGAAAAGATCTGATGCCGCCTATGTTTCTATCTGCAAAAACGTTCTCCGGAGCACTCGCACCCCACTCCGGGTTTTTATAATGGGAGGGATAGAGAATGATCATACTGCTAATTATATAAACTGTGGCTCTGCGTGTGTATTTTCTGCATTTATACAGATGTATGTGTGCCACACATAATAATTAATTGTGCATATAAAAGCGTACTTGTGTGTTACCCAAGTTGTACAAAATCAAAAATTGAGCTTTTAGCAATTGTAGATTAAAGTTACTTTAATCTAATTTACATAAGACACATAAACATGCCTGGCTGGAAGAAAGGGGAATCCTTTGAGCCAGAGCTTAAGAGGGGGCCAGTGTTGTAGGATGTGAAAATATACGATAAAAGTTTTTTATTTATTTATTTTGTTAGTTTGATTGATAATCTGCAAATGTTTTATTAGGCCAATAATTTTAATTTTTAATAGGAACAAGTTGATCAAAAATAAAGATTAATATTTAGAGGTAAAAAATAACAGCGAAATATTTTAAATTTTTAAATTCCAATTCAACCCTATTTCCAAACATAACGACTCTCCCTCTACTCTACTAGGGCCAGTTAAAGCCTTAAAATACATATCTTACTAATGTTTACATATAGTATTGGTTACTAGGAAGTATGCATACGCTTTCAAAGGGATTTTTTCTATTATTAGGGGGGGTCGGGAGTTACGTGGGAGGATCTTTCCACGGGGCTAGGGACATTACTATAAAGGGGGCGCCGAATTTCCCAGCATTATTTTAAAAAAACGATCATAAATTAAAAAAGAAACAAGTCTTCAACTGAAATAATTTTTAACATCAAAACTTAAAACGAACAGAAACTATTACGTGTATGATTGAGTTCTCCCCCTATTCAATACCTCGCTCTTTACGCTAAAGATTTTTAGTACTTTCATAAGAGCTATTTATTCTAATTAACGGCCTTTGTGATGAAGGGATCATTCTTAAAGAATTGGAAACATATTTTAACTTTAGCGTTAAGATCGAGGTATTGACTAGGGGGCGAACCCCCTAATATACGTAATAAAAATATACAAATATAGAATTTTGTTAAGTGAGTTAATTCGTAAGTTACGTATAATTATTACTAATAAAAACTCGTAAATAAAATTAAACAACTTTCGAGAAAGGCATTTAGCCAAAAAAATTAAAATTAATGTGCAGATTTCGTTTTAATTATTCATGCACGGTGAGCCAAAATCAAAACCTGCATTAATTCAAAAACGTCTAGAAATTAAATAAAAAAACAAGTTTTTTTTAACTGAAAGTAAGGAGCCAGATTAAAGTTTAATTCGAGTAGAAATTATTCCATATATAAAAGGGGCTGTTCCCTCCTCGACGCCTCGCTCTTTACGTTAAAGTTTGACTGTCTCACAACTTTATGTTTTAAAACAATAAAAAACTTTAGCGTAAAGAGCGAGGCGTTGAGGAGGGGACAGCCCCTTTCATATACGGAACAATTTCTGCTCCTTATGTGGTAAAGCTTTCTAATTTAGTTAATTATTAATTGAGTAAAAATATATTAAGACGCAAAAACAAAGTTTCAAAATACCAATTTTTAAGATAAAGATACAAATCGTGGAATGTGTAAGCTTGGAGGGAACTTGCTCAATAACCAATTTCCTGGCTAAATGCGTCAATGTACCGGAAGGACGTGGTTAGTTTTTCATATATATATACCCAGATTCTCAGCCTAGAGTCTACCAACGTCATAAATACCCAAAAGGTAAATACCCTTCCTAAATGTCAGTTTTAAATTAACCTTAGACACTACTAGATCTTCCCCTTTACCATCAATAATGGCACTCCTTTATACCGTAGCATCTTGTATTAATACTGTCAGTCTTTGGTTTACAATAATATAATTAATAGGGTTAGCTATTGAATACCATGTTAACCTCTGGGCTGTTTTATGACAAAATACTGTATTGGTTATAACTAGATTGTTATACATACAAAATAGCAGCAGTCTGTAGCCATTGGGCTATTGTTTTCTTTTCCTACAACTAATTTATCTAGGCTACCATCTATCTCTATTTCTACAGACTTAGGCGTTAAAATCTTCTAATAAAAACACCATATTTTTACCAGGAACCCGTTTTTTTTTTCCTGTTGCTGTAAGTAAAATTCATCTCAGTGACTAGTATCTCCGTCAGGCGGTTCTACTTGGGCATATATTACTGTGACTGATACCCTGTACTTTTAGGTTATAAAATGAGTGATTGGCATTCTATTATTAATACCTTCACAACCTAAGCAATACTTATAGCAGCTTTCTTATTCATACTGAGCCTGACTTCCTATCTATGTACCCCGTCCTTCCTGTCTGAGTAAATAAATTTCATATCACCTAGACGTGTTTCCTACCCCTGGGATATGAGCTTCTGAACCTCCTAGCCCAGTTCGAAGCGTCCGAATTTGTCAGTCAAAATGTCGATACGATAGTTATTTTTAACGTTGTAATATTCCTAATTGTAATTTCCAGTCTTTAGATCATTGAAATTATGCTGGCCTAAGGAAAAGCAATGGTCTCAGAACTAGTGCAGGACGGACACTAACATATCTTCTCAACGGATAACTTAACTAGGAAGAGATTTTTAAGCCCTAAAAAGTATATCAAAACAAACAAAACCCAGAAGAATTATCCATCAATCGGAACTCAGTGCAGATGCTGTGTCATATACTAGGCTATAATTTTCTCGATGGATGCTACTCCTCAAGGCCACCCTGCAGTGGCGTTTGCGGTCACAGTTCTGGTTAGAAAAACTTTGAAAAGTCTACCGCCACTATAAGGTCACGCAAGTAAGATTTCCTTTCGGGTATAAGGACGAAGGAAGGAGCTTATGATGGAACGGAGACCCCAAATCTTCTCAAAACACCGGAAAAACCTTATGCTTTTTGTATCTGGGTTATCCTCCTCAGAGGATTTGTCAGAGACCTTGGAGACTAACATCTAAAGGTAATTAAATAAATTTGACAATGATTTTGCCTATGAAAATATAAACATTATAAATGTGTGCCCGCCCAAAGACAACTAGACCTTCAAAGAAAAGCAAAACCTTCTTAATTTTTTTTGCCAGATGATTTTAGACTTTTTTTTTTTAGACTACTTTTTTTTAGACAATATATGACTTTTTTTTATTAGCAAGGGAATTTTTAAAATCTATGGTTGCCTGAGTTTCCACTTGACCGTACCAGACACAATTTTTTTTTTTCACTGACCTTGGCACTTAACTTGGAATATTTGGATTTTTCTAGTTTTAAACTTAAAGAATTCAAGAAGTATTTATTAACAGTATATTAGAATCTCTTGAGATCCTTTGCCCGTTGGAGAGGTTCAAGTCCTGGCGTGGCTGCGTATTTTGGTTTGGAACGGGGGTCAGTGGCGTGACTGTAAGCTCAGCCATGGTCAACCTAACTCTAAATAGCTACCTGGGAAAATATGGGGAAAAGTAGTCTCTAGACTACTTTATACAATTTCTTGTGCCATATAATTCAAGCTTATATTTTGCTTGGCTTTTCACGGACATTTCTTTCTTTAATTTGGTGTCCGCTACTACCAAACGAAAGTGCTTAAGAAAAGCTAAAGAAAGTATTTTCAAGCTGAACTACTTCACGTGATTTCTAATTTAAAATCTGCGAAAACTGGCACCTTGATTTGTGTTTCTCTGTCGACAAAGGCAGGGAACCAAAAAGCTTGTTGTTGACATTATCAATGGAACCGGGTTGAATCAGCCTCCATAAATATTCGTTCCTATATACTAGCATTAAAAGCAAGAGTCCGAGTTTGCCACCTAAAATGCCACGCCAAACGGAGCCCAAGTTCCAATAATCGTAGTCAGAGCTCAAACCCAAAAATTTTAGGAGTCAGAGCTACTAATTTGCCAGCTCCCCAAGCATGGCCAATATACTACGAGTAGAAAAGAGGCCTCAACTTTAAAACAAAAATCCATTAAAATTAAAAAACATGGCATTAATATACAAATCAATAACATGATTAATTGATAAAAATTGGAAAAAAAATCACTCGGCATTTTGAACTTATTCGTGAGGGCGAGGGCCTTCAATAGGCATCGAAATGAGGACTTCATCTAAGAGCTGAAGAGCTCGGTTCAAATGGACCTAGAAAAGAAATATACAGTGAGTCAAATTTTTAAACAATAATTTCCCTTACATGGATCTTCTACTGAACGAGAGATTTGTTTATAGAGACCAAATGAGCAGGAAGCCATGAGGAGGCGGGAACAAATTTGCCAAACATGAAAACTCAAATCAATTTATTGCCCTACATAATCATTGGCTACGTCTGTAAAAAAGAAAAGAAAAAAAGTGCAGATTACAATGCGAATATTTCGGTCAAGAGCTCCACTTGACCGTCCTCAATGCAGAATAATAAAAACTAAATACCGATAAAAACCAACGGATAATAAAAAACAAACACAAAACTAAAAAAGGAAGACTTTCTCGAAGTAGGTCTATCATCTTTATCGAAGTAGACATATTAATCGAAGTTGTTTATATTAATCGAAGTTGTTTATATTAATCGAAGTACTTTATCAAAGTAGTTATAAAAAAAAAAAACAAAACTAAAATAGGAAGGCTTTCTCGAAGTAGGTCCATTATCTTTATCGAAGTAGTTATATTAATCAAAGTAGTTAATATAATCGACATATTAATCGAAGTTGTTTATATTAATCGAAGTACTTTTTCGAAGTAGTTATAAAACAAACACAAAACTAAAATAGAAAGACTTTCTCGAAGTAGGTCTATAATCTTTATCAAAGTAGTTATTCTTTGAATTTTTATCGGTATTTTTTTATTATTCTGGACTGAGGACGGTCAAGCAGGGGTCTTAACCGAAATATTTTCACTGCAATCTGCGCTTTTTTCACTGGCTGTTATCATGCACCATTCTCTCTCCTTTAAGGTTTTTATCGTTTTGTCGTGTTTGAGCTTTGTATTTGATCTTAATGTTGATCCAACTTGTAACTACTGACAGTCAGATCTTCCGTGGTTTAACATGAATAGATAGCAATTGAAAACTACTAGCACCAAACTCAGCGTAGGGGATGGCGAAAGCATTGTCTCTAACTAAGTAGAAAACTTCAAACAGAAGTAATAATTGATATGATAATGATACAGCCTAATCTGTACATTTAAAGCATTTAAAGGTGAAGTCTCTGTGTAAGTAATAAATAACCCATACTGATTTTACTTCAAGAACTAATTTAACTCAGTTCTAAGCATTTACCCCCCCCCCCGTGGAAAAAAGGGATGGGGTATTTTTCGGGGGGTAAACGCCGACCACCTTTAACTCAATAGGCATATCGAGACTGCTCAAAGTAGGTTTGATGGGAGAAAATCTTGGCTAATCAATTAGGTTAAGTAACTTCAAACTGGTAGGCCAACTAGTTAAATAGTTTTGGGCTGTTTACACTAACCTGCATTTAAAACTGCCTAAAAAGGAAAGTGCTTGGCTGCTTAGGGTAGGCTAATCTACAATTTAAAAGAATTAGACTAGGCCAGCCTTATAATTTCGTCAGATACTAGATAGCGTTGGTGATTTTTTTTTTTTTTTTTTTGGCACTAGGTCGAGTTTCCGCTCTTATCAGGTACCAATATTCTTTGATTTGCTAGTAATTGAGTAAGTTTAGACCATCTTCTAAGGAAAAGTTTGAGTAATATCACAATTCGGACTAGGCGAATGGATAGATCTAAAACTAATAAAGGCAATTAACTAAGTTTATTTTCCTTTCCTCAGAAGCCACAGCTACAGGCAAGTATCACATATTTCAGAGAAATGTAAAACTTAAAAAATCTAATTAATAAATAATAAAATTAGTAAACAATTAAATAATACTACTTATAAGGTTTAATTATATATTGCATTAATGATTAAATATTATATATAATTATATACTAAATTATAATATTTAAAGGTTATTATTAGGTAAAAAAAAATACATAACTACTAGATAATTATACTTATTACAAGGTTTTATCACTATATTTAAGCTAAAACTTAAGCAAAGGGTAAACCGAGCCCTCATTTATGAAACTATAAAATACATATTGCTGATTTCTGAGTTTAATATTAAGTTTTTAAAACATTACGCTTCTTAAGACAAAACGGGTACAATATTTTAATAACACAGGGGGAAAAAAATTAATAACAGTAAAGGTCCAAATTATTTATCAAAGTGAAGGTAAAACTTAACCAAAATCGTTTTATAAAGTTTCATTACTAAACTTAAGCTAATTCAACAAATTGAAATATAGAAAAAATAGGTACATTATTTTAAATAAGGACAGTGAAAAAACTTGAAAAATAGAGGAAGGTCAGAATTATTAAATGAACTGAATTAAAGCTTAACCTAAACCATATTATAAAGTTTTATTACTAAACTTAAGCTACAACTTGATACAAACCACATTATAAAGTTTCATTGCTAAACTTAAGTTAATTAAAGAAATGGAAATATAGAAAAAACAGGTACAATATTTTAAATAAAGACAGTGAAAAAAACTTTTAACATAGATAGACGAAGGTGAGAATTTTTAAATGAACTGAATTAAAGCTTAACCTAAGCCATATTAAAAAAAATTTATTACTAAACTTAAGCTACAACTTGATACAAACCACATTATAAAATAAATAAACTGAATTAAAACTTAACCTAAACCATAGTATAAAGTTTTATTACCAATTTTAAGCTACAACTTGATATAAACAATTTATAATTAACGTATTCTTAAGAATCCAGGGAGGATAAATTCACTGTCTTTTTAATTTATTTAACAAAAATGCTAAGAAACAAGCCCTTTTTCAATGATAATACTACAAAAGGATTTTTTTTTATCTAAAAGGGGGTTAAGGAGATAAAGACTGTTTACATGACCTTGTGAAGGCCTGATGAATCAAACAATTTGTTTCTATTCTGACGGAACATTCTTTTGCATAGATGCTATATATTTGTTTTATTCAAAGTTTGCACCACTTTCAGCTATTCTGTTGATAATGTGCTATGTTCTGACTATTTGTCCATAGTATTAAACAACCATGAAAGTGCTCACCCAAATCCAATGACATTGCACAGGCGGAACTTTATCCATTCCAATTCAATGACACTGCAAAGGTGGGCGAGTTTTGTCCATCATTAGATTACTGAAGATTATGAATGATTTTTGAAAAAGGGGAAGAACCTAACAATTTTAGGAAAACCTTATTAAACCACTGTATAAGAAAGGTGATAAGAGTGAGTATGGTAATAATCGAGGCATTTGTATGGTCTCTTTAGGTAGCAAATTGCTTAGTAATATGATACTTTTTAGACTGAGAGATGCTGTAGACAATGTTTTAAGAGAAGAACAGTGCGGTTTTAGAAAAGGTAGAGGACGTGTCGACCGAATTTTCACTCTTAGGTTAATAATTGAGAAGTGCTTGAGTTGTCAAACACCTTTGGTTCTCAATTTTATAGATTATGAGCAAGCGTTCGATTCTGTTAATAGAAGAGCTTTAGCAAAGGTCTTATCCTTGTATGGTATACCGTATAAATACATTAATGTGATAAGGGCTATATACAACAACAACACTGCTGCAAATAAGGTAGGAAATGAGGTTGGTACCTGGTTTCGCATCAAATCAGGATTTAAGCAGGGTTGTGTTGTATCCCTCTTTATATGGGTCATTTTGATGTTTTCCAGAGAAATTGCCTACGGATTGTTCTGGGTACTCGGTTGACTAACCGTATTTCAAACAGTAGACTGTACGAAAAATGTGGTTAAATCCCTCTTTCTTGGGATATAATGAAAGAAAGGTTGAGATGGCTAGGGCACGTTGCGCGGATGAAGTATGACAGATTGCTGAAGATTGTCCTTTTCGGCCAACCGTCTAGGGCTAAACTGAAAGCATGTCGTCCGCGTCTTGGGTGGAAGGATGTCATAAAGAAAGATTTGAAGGAAATGGGAACTTCCTGGGAGGGTGTAAAAAGGGAGGCTTTGAATAGATTGGTACGGAGGAGGAGCGTGTGTAGCTGCGTTGGCCTCAGGCAGCTTGGTGCTGCGGTGATTTGTTAGTAGTATCAGTATATTAAACAATCATGAAAGTGTGCACCCACATCCAATAGCATTGCGCGGGCGGAGCGTTACGCAGGCGGGCGAGTTTTGCCCATTGTATTAAACAATCATGAAAGTGTGCACCTACATCCAATGACATTGCGCGGGCGAAGCGTTATCCAATCCAATGACATTGCGTACGCGGGAGAGTTTTGTCCATTCTATTAAACAATCACGAATGTGTGCACCTACATCCAATGACATTGCACGGGCAGAGCGTTATCCAATCCAATGACATTGCGTACGCGGGAGAGTTTTATCCATTCTTTTAAACAATCATGAAAGTGTGCGCCTACATTCAATGACATTGCGCGGGCGGAGCATTATCCAATCCAATGACATTGCGCATACGGGCGAGATTTGTTCATTGTATTAAACAATCATGAAAGTGTGCACCTACATCCAATGACATTGCGCGGGCGGAGCGTTATCCAATCCAATGACATGGCGTACGCGGGAGAGTTTTGTCCATTCTATTGAAAAATCATGAAAGAGCGCACCCACATTCAAGAACATTGTATTATAAATAAAAGCAGTAGTTCCTTCCTTGTTTCGTTTTTTCTTTTACTACGAAAAATAACTTCTTTGTTACTATAGTGTAGTGTTACTACTAAACTAAACCGATTTACAGTAGTGTCACTACTAAATTTAAGCAAAGCTTAAACTAAGTTCTCATTTATGAAAATAGGAATTAAGAATGGCTGATTTCTTAACTTACAATCTTAAGTTCTAAAACTAAATTTGAGCTAAAGATACTAAACCGAGTCATCCTCTATGAAACATAAAAAGCCAGTTACATAAGTAATTAAGTTAAATAAATTAAATTATTAAAATAGTAATTTAAGCTTTAAATTGCTAGAATAACTAAAATGACTTTGAAAATCAACAAGAAATTTTTTTTGGGCTGTTTAAGAAATCATTTCTTCTTGACTGCTTACCTCAATCCAACAAGGGGTTTCTTTGATTGATTGACGTGGGTAATCGGGACCCCAGCCTTTAACGAAGGACAATCGCAGGATACATAATCGCCGCAAGTCATCAACACCGATCCCAGCAGCAGCAGTCAAATCTAAACAAAAAAATCCCTAGTTTAACATTACTTTTTTTATATTTTTGAAGATTAAAAAAAACATAGAAAAATTCTCTTAGAGGAAGAGTTTCTTCAAAATAAAAATTAGACCAGGCAAATTGTATGAACACGATTCCTTGGGACTGAATAACAGACCCGCAGAATCACAAAAATCACAGGCTCCATGGATGTCCTTGAGCCAATGTTAGACTCCTTAAAAAAGAGCTTTACAGTTGCAGACAAAATAGTCTATAAAATCTATTGCCGTCATTTAATGTATCACCCCCTTCTTTAACTTATGAACGACAACCTGATACTACTACTAACAACTCACTGCAGCACCATCCTTCACTCCTCCACTCAATGCAACTCCTCCATCCTAATCTATTTAAAGCCTTAAACCCTCTCAAGAGGGTCCATTTCTCATTAAATCTATCCTTAGGACATCCTCCCATAATATCGGGGACGACATGATTTCCTTGGCCATACGATCGACAGAGTGCATGCAGCTTTTTTGCAGAATAAATAAAGCGTAAACAACGTGTAGAGGCTCCAACGAAAGTAAACTACAGGCATAGTAGTATGTCGTGCATCCTTTGTAAAGAGCTTAAAAACCGTATTTTACCGAGTTAGATACTGGAAATTTTGGAGAAAATCAGCTTGGGTTCCGAAGATGCGTTGGCTGCTCAGAGGGTTGAAGACTTCTGGAAAATTTCCGAATGGATTCACCGTGGAACGTGGCATATATTATGGGCATGCGAAAAGCATTCAATAGTGTCAATAATGTGCAAGAAATGAACTAGGTTGCACAACGGTGTAAGTACGATAATAGCGCAAACTCTCAGATATTGATTAATCCCATCCTCGCTGAAAATTCCCCCCAGAAAGATTCTTGAGAACATTTCTACCAGAGAAATTTTCCCTAGGATACTTTCATTTGAGAAAGACTTCAATTTCTGGTCGTTTTTCATATCATGCTAGAAATCTCCCATTCGTTGAAATTGTTTCCCTGAAATCCCCCTCCCCCGGGGAAAGTTGTAAAACTCCCTCATGAAGAATTTCTCACACGGAAAATCCCCCCAAACACAAAAAAATCCTCCAGACAATTCCAGCCCTGCTGAAAATTTCCCCCAGAATATCTCCACATGTAAAAGTGAGTCGGCAAAGAGAATATAAGATAAATAAAAAGAATTTAGTGTAGGAATCCTGGAAAATACGGAGATGAAAAATTTTCTCTGGGAAGTTCAGCCCCGGGAACTTCCCTCCCCATGGAAAATCCCCCTCCTCCAGAATCAGAATCCCCCCTCCCGCTAAAAATGTCTGTACAGTTCCCAATAGCAAATACTATATATAAGCTATGGGCAAATTTCACAACTTACAGCCATTCCCCTAGGAGCTGTAGGGAGGGGGGTCACGTTATCCTCAAAGGCATAGTCATAGGACTTGTTAACTATGCTGAACGAAATGACTATCTATCTCAAAGTTTTGATCAGACGACTTTGGGGGAAAAGGATGTGGGAGGGAGGCCAGTTGCCCTCCAATCTTTTGAGTTACTTAGAAAGGCACTAGAACTTTTAAGTTCTGTTATAATGAGCCTTCTCCCGACATTCCTAGAACCAATGGTTCGTTAAGATCACCCCTGGGAAAAGAAACAAAAAAAAAAATAATAATAAACACGCATCCGTGATTTCTGTTGCGTCAAAAAATACCCAATTCCACATTTTTGGAGATACGACCTTGGAAGCTCTACAGTGAGGTTTCTTTGATATGCTGAATCTGATGGTACCATTTTTACTAAGCTTCCTTAACTTTTTGTCTTTTCCCCCTTTTTACTATTTATATGAGTAATGTTGAACTTAATGAATCTTACATATTTGGAACTAGCATAAAGAGCCGGATCTTTTGATATAAAAATTCCATTTTTAGAGTTTTGGTTACTATTAATGCCGTTTCTTATTTACAATTCGTCACCACAAACTGCCTGAATTTTTTTTTAGTAAATACCATTTTAGATACGCACTCCTAAGCAGTACCCATTTTTCGAAAAGTTTTAAATAGTTTCAAAAAAAAGTTTTAAAAAGAAATGAAACTAATTAATCAACGGTCGAACGCAGGAAGTCAGTGGTGAAAGCAACGCTGAACAGACAACACTCTTCTGCAGTACTCACATAAATGTTTCTTTTACTTTGTAAGTTTTTTTTTCTTTTTTTTCTTTCCTATAGTCTTCTATAGATTGCGGGTTATCATTATTATAAATTTATGCATTTAAAGAAAGCGTCCATCGTTAGTGCTTTTGGAATACATTCAAATATTTATTCACACAAACAAGTAAATCACAGACGACAGATCAGCCAGAAACAAGCAACAAGTTATTTTTTTTTCCATGTTATTGACACTGTGCGGTTTTGAGACATCCGTGACATTAAACAACAGGGCATACAACAAGTTCTCTATATGACCCACGGTGGTATACAAAAATAGTTGCCGGGCAAGCAAGGCTAATTAAAACACAGCGAATGATTTTCGCCTGACTTACTAATTCCAATAACTGGCGCGGGCCCTGTTAAGTGTCCAGCTACAGCTGCAGCTTGCGCAGCAGCGGCTGCCTGAGCTGTTGCAGCTTGTTGCTGCATCTGTCGATGGCACTGTCGCAGATCAAACACCTAGAAATTAAAAACAGGAATTAGATTTAAAAAGGCCCCCCTAGAGGTTAAAAAAAAAGATTTTTTTTATGCTATCTCAAACTTTAAAAATCTCAGCCAAAGCAGTTATTTACTAATATTACATAATATTATAATAAACCATCATTATTATGGGAGAATCTTATCAGTTATTAGGAAATAGGATAAAAGTCACATTTATATGAAAAATGTATATATGAGAATACATATGAATAATCAGAAAATACAACATTATAAAAATAAATACTGAAACATATAAAAACATTGGTCGATTGATAAATAATCTTGGACGGGGAGCACATACATGGAAAGGCGCCAGTGGCTGTCACGAAAGCAAGACGATTTTTATGCTGAACTCGCCTTTTTAGACATACACAAATTTCATTGGATTTTGATATTTTCAATATGATATCTTGCTATTCGACACAAAGTTGCCAGATAGCTACTCAAACTCTAAATTTTTTTCTACAGTTTTTTTTTTATACTAGACAAGTTTAAAAGAATAACTCGAGATAAAACCGCTGTCTCCGAGCCAGATGCGTACAATTTTTTCCCTGGAAATACCACAAATAAGAATAGAACTATTCCCTTTCACATTATTTCTAATTTTTGACGGTAGTATACTTTTCGCCTTATTGCAAAAAGATGGAGTATACTTATAGAAAATCTACTGCCTGAGAACACTGATGACTTAAAGGCAGGGTCGTGAATCTTGTGTGGTTTTAGACCTGTTTCAAAAATTTTAATGGAGAGTATAGGACTTTTCCCTACTGTTAAACCTATACTATGGTGTTCTCAGATTAATGTAAACAGGATTTTATCGAAGCATCCAGGCAGGGGGAGTGGGAGGGGAAGATCCTTTCATTTAAATGACTCTTAGATCACAGTATATAACTCGTGAAAATTTCTACATATTAATCCTTTTTCATTTATACTTATCTACGGAGACAAATAAGAAACTAAAACGGAACAGAACATGCGCAAATACGTAACTAAGAACAGCTAAATCTGTATTCGCCTCTTCTTCAAAATGTACCATCACAGGACAATCTTATCAACTCAATGGCATCGGTGAGGTCTTTCTCACTCGCCAACAACATGAGGGAATCTAGTTCAAAATCAACCATGGTAGTTCTCAGCAAATTCTTAACAAACTCGGGCTTGCTAATTGTTCTTTTGACAGTAGCAACTGCAACAGGTGTTTTCGAAACCAATTTGCTAAGACTATTAGCTTCCTTAAGCTGATGTTGACGGCGTTGTCCTTCACCTAGGACTTCTCGGAAGCAAGTAGCGTCTTGGCAAAACTGAAACAGAACTTCCAGCTCTATTTGAAGAGCAGTAGAAACCGGAGTTTTTCCCGTTTCGGGAAAATAAAAATCGTCTTTACCAGTTCAATATCTGCAACTGGTACCCCTTATTTTTTATAGGGGGCTGAAGTAAAGAGCAAAATTGCTGAAAGTTCACAAGCCAAACTATGAGATTATTTCCCATCGTTGTAGTCAACCAATCAAGCAGGATTCAAAATGTTGTCTAAAGAATGCATTGAGATTTCGGCTTGACTTTGAACTCGGCTGTCAAAACAAGATCGCCCAAACGAAGTAACTACTGCTTGTATGGTTTCAGTCCTTGCAGTCCACAGAGTTCGTGATAAGTTTTGGAGATTAAGGCAAATTCAATCAAAGAGTTTTTCTTTAAGAGCGGCGAAAGGCTTTGTAGATGAAGAGAAGAACATGCTTATTTCTTCAAGAATGTTGAAAACCTCGATTATCAAAAGAGAGGAATTGCAACTACACTCTAGGACAGTGCTTAGTATGTAGGCCTGGCAGGGGGTGCAAGGCACACGGCAATCGATAAGTCCAGATACTTTCTGTTGGGCTATATTAAATTGACCAGACATCGGGCTGGCATAGTCATACGACTGGAATGCTAGTTCATCCACAGGAATTTCTCTCCTTGACAATGTCCCTATTATACTTTCTGCCACACCCTGCCCGGTTTTGTCATTAGCCTCGCTATCATCTAATGGTAAACACAATTGTGTCAAGAGAGCAAGCTATAGGAAAGAAAACCGAGAAATGTAATAATTTCCATGGTGAATTTTTTTTTAAGCCCTTAAAGGTAAACAAAGCGACACCATGTTCCTGAACTAAAAAGGATTACTAGAATTACTATGAAAATTACCATGGAACAGCCATAAATACTTACTTATCTCATTGCTAAGATGGCTTCACTTTACCCCCTTCCTGATCAATAAATGTACACTCAAATTTATATAAGCTACTCAGACTATATTTTTCAATATGTGTCTCAAGAAATTACTTAAAATCAAAGCTTAGGGTCATTTAATAGGTTTATTGTAGAATAAACCGCTTAGAAGATATACTATGAAAATAAGATAGTGTTTCTTACTCAAAGAACAAAGAAAACTTCTTGCCTAAAATATGTGATAAAAACTGACGTCTTCAAGAAAACAGGTGTATGCTACCTGATAGATGGCGCAACGGATGTGACTAAGGCAGAGTTCTCAAATAAAATTTTGTTCACAAAGGTACTGAGTGCCATCACACCTCCCCTATATATATAATTATACATATAACACATTATTAAATATACACTAAATTTAACATATTTTCCAGAAAAAATTATAGTATAAATAAAAATTCCTTGTTTTTCTTACCATTTGGCACCCTTTTGTGAGAGAAAAGCAGGGGGAGGGGATATACAGGGGTCCCCCCATGGGACGAACCCTAAATATTAACATGATAAAAGTGAGTCATTATATAACAAAGGAGTGCACATTCATATATTTTTACATTGAGAGAAAACATTTTTTTTAAATATTTTCATAGATCCAGATTTTTTATTTTTTTTTACTGAGCTTCATGAAAAAAAGAATAAAAACAAGGAACATAACATCAATGGTTCTCGTTCTAGATTATAAATGGCCTAAGAATATAAAGACAATTACAATAAACCTCTCTCCATCTCCTTCCGAATTACTAGTCATTCCGAGCCTGTACGAATAAGAAAAATAGAATGGTGTTTGACTTTAATTAATTAAAAAAAAATTCCACAGAATAAGTTTTTCAAAGAAAAGTAAAGAACTCCATTAAACCAAAAATAAGCAACAATAAAATAAAATCATCTACAAAGCGTGAAACTACCACAAATCACCATCGATAAATAAATGAAACCCAAAACGAACTATATATACATATATATATATATATATATATATATATATATATATATATATATATATATATATATATATATATATATATATATATATATATATATATATATATATATATATATATATATATATATATATATATATATATATATATATAAATATATATATATATATATATATATATATATATATATATATATATTTTAAACTGACAATGTACATTTATTTGTATTTTTTTCAGTAAAGTTCAAATTAGGTTCTGGTCTTGGGAAGGCATAGGGGTTTTGAGCCCTACTCAGGTTAATTTCTGCTCGTTTTCAGTTTGACTCGGTTATTTATTGTAATTTTTGTTCTTTTTGGGTTTCATTTATTTATCGATGCTGATTTGTGGTAGTTTCACGCTTGGTAGATTATTTAATTTTATTTTTGCTCATTTTTGGCTTAATGGAATTCTTTACTTTTCTTTGAAAAACCTATTTTGTGGAAACATTTTTTTTTTAATTAATTTCTGTTCGTTTTATATTAACATAGTCTTTTCAGGGAGAAAGAAAATAATACTTTAAATCTTTTCCTTTTTTAAAGACTTTATAGTTTGGCCGTCTATTTCATGCTGGAGAAAAATTTTCAGCAGCTTTTAACAACATACACCCTTTTAAAAATCTGGACACAAATAGTAGTGTTTAATTTAGTTCCACACCTCCTCTAGTTGACCTGAAATAGAAAACTTGATACCATTCGAAAAAAATCTTTTTACTTTCTTTGATGACTTGGATACACTTACGCTATTTTAATTTGATTACATTTTAAGAGCAGAAGTAGCCCCAAAAGTTTGAACATAATACCCTCAGTTGTTCTTGGGATACTGCTGAGATGCCTTATTGGGAATTAGCATTAACACAGTGCATTTTGATTTAATCTTAAGGCAACATTTAGTTTTTATACATAATGGGTAAATGGGAGGGTGGGCTTGGGAGGGGGACTATTTGCCCTCCAATCATTTTCGACTATTAAAAAGGGCATTAGAACTTTCTATTTTCAAATCAAATGAGCCCTTTTCAAAGTTCCTACGACAACTCCTTAGATACGAAGTGCCCTGGTCTATATATATATATAAAAAAAAAATAAATAATAATACATTATACCCACATCGATCTTTACTATAAAAATGTCAAGCCTTCCAATCACTTTCGACTATTAAAACGAGCACTAACCTTTTCAATTTCCAATCGAATGAGCCCTTTTTGAGTTTCTAAGATAGCACTTTCTATAAACACAGTATATGCCCCCAGGGCATAAATTACAAATCCTTGCCCAAAAGGATGTGAGGGGGCTGTCAACCTCAAAGACATAATATCCAGAAATTTCAACTACGTTGAAGAAAATTACTGCCTCAAAATTTGATTGGATGTGTTTGGGGAAATGGTGGGCGTGAGAGGGGGGTTAGTTGCCCTCAAATCACTTCAGTCTATTAAAAAGGGCACTAGCCCTTTCAATTTCCAATCGAATGACCCCTTTTTGAAGTTCCTACGACAAAGCTTTCTATGAAAACCTTGTATGCCCCAGGGCATAAATTACAACCCTTGCCCTGAGGGCTGTGAGGGGGTTGTCTTCCTCAGACATAATTTCAGGACCTTTCAACTACGTTGAACAAAATAGCTAGCTCAAAATTTTGATTGGATGTGTTGGGGGAAATCGTGGCCGTGAGAGGGGGGTTACTTGCCTTCCAATCAACTTCGACTATTAAAAAGGGCATTAGCCGTTTCAATTTCCAATCGAATGATTCCTTTTTGAAGTTTCTACGACAACGCTTTCTATAAAAAAAAAACCTTATGTGTCCGCAGGTCATAACTTACAACTCTTCCCTGAGGGCTGTGTGGGGAGTTTTATCCTCAAAAACATAATTTCAGGACTTTCTAACTACGTTGAACACAATGGCGATCTCAAAATTTTGATTGGATCTGTTTGGGGAAGTGGTGGGTGTGAGAGGGTGTTAGTCATCCTTCAATCACTTTCGACTATTAAAAAGGGCACAGGCCCTTCTAATTTCCAATCGAATAAACCTTTTTTGAAGTTTCTACAACATCACTATCTACAAAAGCCTTATATACCCCCAGGACATAACTTACAACCCTCACCCCGAGGGTTCTGAGGAGATTATTCTCCTCAAAGACCTAATTTCTAAAACTTTTAACTACGTTGAACAAAATGACTATCTAAAAATATTGATTGGATGTGTTTGGGGAAAAGGTGGGCGTGAGACGGGTGTTAGTTGCCCTCAAATTACTTTCGAATATTAAAAAGGGCACTAGTCCGTTGAATTTCCGATCGAATGAGCGTTTTTGTGAAGTTTCTATGACAACGCTTTCCATAAAAACTTTATATGCCCCCCAGGGCATAGCTTACAACCCTTGCCCTGAGGGCTGTGGGGGAGTGTCCTCCTCAAAAACATAATTTCTATCTGGAAATCAACTACTCTGAACAAAATGTTTATCTTAAAATTGTGATCGGATGTGTTTGGGGAAATGCTGGGCGTGGAAGGGGTGTTAGTTGCCTTCCAATCACTTTTGATTATTAAAAATTGCACAAGCCACTCCTATTTTCGATCGAATGAGCCCTTTTCGAAGTTCCTAAACCAGCTTCTTCGATGCAAAACGTCCTGTTCTAAAAAAAAAAAAAAAAAAAAAAAAAAAAAAAAAAAAAACAAAAAAAAAAAAAAAAATTTTGAATTAAAGTTATCAAGTATTTTGCAGTAGGTTGCATAGGTTGCATCAAGACAAGGCCAATTGTGGACAGAGAAAAGCTAAGACAGATATTCCAAGTATTTGAGAGGCAAATGTGTGCCAACATCGTTCTTTACTTAGGCAGCGCGATTGCGCTGCCTATGATATTATTGCTGCTATTCGTCTTATTCAGAGAGAAAATGAAGCATACTTATTATTCGTAATCAGAAGGATATACACAAGGTGGATCCATGCGCAGTTCTAGGTGCGCACTTGTTTTTATTATTATTATTATTATTATTAAGTTCCCGAAAC
The DNA here is from genome assembly GCF_049724085.1 of Artemia sp. Qi Xiang Cuo. Classification (NCBI taxonomy): domain Eukaryota; kingdom Metazoa; phylum Arthropoda; class Branchiopoda; order Anostraca; family Artemiidae; genus Artemia; species Artemia sp. Qi Xiang Cuo. Next base: position 42,474,493 of record NC_142814.1, on the reverse strand, counting down.
AGACCAGGTTTTCATGCAACCGGCTATAGAAAGTTTTATCCAATGGCAAACATACACGTGTAATTCAGCAATATTGTTAGCTACCACCCTTGTTTCTTCTGTTTTAATGTCATTTGAATAGAAGATGAAAATTATAATAAATATAGTTTAAATTGTCTGTGACATACACCGTCAAAAATCTCAGCTATTAATATTCCAGTAAAGATACCAATTATTTCTTCGATTTTATAAGTATTACCTTGATGTAAGCAGAAGGATAAATTTTATGTACAGCATCCCCAGGTGCCCTACCAGCCTCCCTGTCCAAGTAGTAGCTTTGTACGAAAACGCTGTGATCTGACAAACATCGCAGCCAAATGTCCCCTTCACCTCGCAAATCCAGTTGAACTCCTTTGCCAATATGCAGCCTATCAAAAGAGAAAAATCAGTTTATATTCAGGGTCTAGGTCATCCGTGGTTTTAACAACATTTTGATTCGAGATTATATGGGGGAATTAGCTTAGGTGAAATTCGACCATTCAAGAAAAGGACCTAACTATGAACAAGATCTGTTTAGCCATTGCATGACCAAAAAGCCTAATGGTGAACCAAGGGAACCTAGACGGATGACACGTCCTAATACTGATCAAAGACCAGAAATTAACATAGGCAGAAGCCAGAAAGCATAAACATAACGTAATTAGCGTAGGGGAGAGGCTCTTCTGGAAGAAACACAATAATACAAAAGAGCAGCACCATATAACTTCTAATTTTTTACTCTTTGTGAAGTTTATGGCCGTGGTTGTGATAATTCATCCCCTCCCTCCTGGTGCCTGATACGCAGCGGGATTGGACGCTTTTAGGCCCGAACGTTTTCGCCACTCCTTTTTGCGAGATTTTGGGGGAAATCTCAGAAAACTCGGATATACACTGAACAGAACACAACTGATGAGCGAAAAGTAACGAGAGAGAGAGAGAGAGAGAGAGAGAGAGAGAGAGAGAGAGAGAGAGAGAGAGAGAGAGAGAGAGAGAGAGAGAGAGAGAGAGAGAGAGAGAGGTGATACCGAACCGTCAGCTGCCATTCTTTTGAGACATCTGAAAGTTTATACGCGGCCACGGATTTCTTGTGTTGCTTTAAAATCACTTTTCTGTGAAAAGGGAGCGCGGCGACGAAGCGCGTTTAGCACTTTGACGATAAATCACATCAGTCCAATTTTTTATAAGAAAAAATTACTCAATTATAATTTATTGCACCCGTGGCATTGTGCGCCCCAAGGCCCAGGCCTAGTGGACCTATTGGAAAATCCAAGACCTATTGGAAAATACAAAACTAAAGATTAAAAGTGATGAAATCCTTACTATATAAAACGCAGCAAGTCACAATCAATAATATTTGTTGATCTTTCTTTAAACATTCATCCATGTTTTTGGTCATCTTGTGATAGTACAATATCACAATATCATATCACAATCATATCACTATCACAATACAATATCATTTCAATTAATAAGAAACGTAGCAATCACATTTGAAAAATCACGCTATTCGCAACGCAAAATTTTTCAAAAGCTTGTAAAGATATATTGCAAATCTGTCGACAAACAGGTTATTTTTCAGATTTGATAGCTGTCTCTCAAAATTGTCAAAAAATGAAAATAAAAAGAACGAAGTTTATGTGAATAATTAAGACTAAGACTTACTGCATATTATAAAGTAAGAATTTCATCAGTTTCAATTTATGATTTTGTATATTTATTTTATTTATTTATTTAATACCCGTCAATATGATCAATTTTTGTGTTATACACGATGAAATTAGAATTAAAAGGTGATACTCTTTTTGTTCGGTAGCGTTTCCTTCACAAGAGCTCCTGTCTTATGCTGTTACCACTTAACATGTGATTTAGACACAAATTAAAACCAAACAAACAGAAAAATAATATAACCAGAATTAATATGAAATCAAAATAACGTTAAACAAAATTATAGGCAAGAAAGACCGCAAGGTAATTTCATATGCATGAAGGTGGTCTGAAAAGTTATGAGCCAAAGAGATTAAAAAGATTAAAAATGTATAGGAGTGGAATTTTTGGAGATTTAAGGTGGGAAGACAGAGATTAAAAATTGAAAAGACAAAGAGATTAATCTGTTAAAGAGATGAAGAGATTCTGAAACGCATAGGAGTAGGATTTTAGGAGATTGAAGGTGGGAAGACTGATTAAAAATTTAAAGGAATAAAAAGATTAATCTATTAAAGAGATTAAGAAACATATAGGAGTGGGATTTTTGTTCCTTTTTTCAAATTTTAAACTGACAGGAATGCAAATTTACTAAATTATAGGGGGGAGGGCAGAATTTTTTCGATCTTATGAAGACACAAAAAAAGTCATTTTCCGAAATTAGGATGGGAGGCATTTTTATTTTGTTTTTCATTTTTTTTTAAATGGAACACAAAAAGATGTTTCTTTAGAGGGGGGTGGTAATTTTTTAGAGAAATAAATAAAGCTTTTTTGAGGTTGTAGTTACGTTTAGTTCCTTTTTCATTTGCTCAAATCTTGCTAGTTGTAATTTTCTTCTCGCACCACTAGATCCAAAATAAACTATTTAAAGTGAGTTAAAGGCCATTCTCAATGTGAATTTACTAATACCGATATTTAGCTAGCTCAAATTTGAGCTAATCAGATTTTTCATAGAATTTTCTGATTAGCTGAAAAATTGTATGAAAAATTCAAATTAGCGCTAGCTAGATCTTAGTATTAGTAAAATTTCATTGTGAACAGGTCTTTATAGGAACCTTATTTTGAGACATTTTTGGTAAAAAAAGGAACGAAAATCACCAAACACTAGATGGCATTGTCGGCTATTCCGGCACTACATCCAATTTTTGCTCTTATACGTTTTTCATACTCTCTGAGCCTCACCTGCCTAGCCTCATCCATCAAAGTGGATGAGGCAGGGAAAGTGGGCTACTCACATGATTTTTTACTGGGGACTAACAGCCTTATGAGTGGATACGATGTGAATTTCAAGCATCGAAGGAAACAGATTATTATCCTATACTTCTGCAATAAAAATAGAGTTTTAATTCGTGCATTTTATTAACCAATTATATGATTCCACAATGACTTACATGCCAAACTTGATCCAGTAAGAAGAACACAAACACCAAATTGACTATTTTTAAAGAAACTTTTTGCCAGTAAGAGTAACGAAAACTTTTTAAGTTCCAACATTATTTATAATTAAACTCTGATTCTCTGTGTTTTATACCACTGTATTATGCAGTTTGCTTTATGCAATCGTTAGAATCTGGTCTGTTGCATACATTCTAAGAAAAAAAATGAGAAAAAAAAAATCAAGCATAGGAAAGTGAACCCATCATACGGTAAAAAGGGTTAAACTTCGACTGAAATGTTAATATACTTTTGAGTCATTTTGAAAATTTGCACTATCGCGTAGTGCACCGTAAATCATCGTAAAACCACCATTCCACCGTAAACATAATGGTAAAAACGTCAGAGATGATCCACACGAAGGACGTCTTGAAACTGCGACGGCTTTGAAAGTTACTGAAATATTAACAGATAATATTTGGAAAGATCGGGATCTAAGATCTGTAAAACCTTCGTAAATCGTTAACGACTTCCTACATGTAGGTTGTACCCCTACAAGCTTTGTCATTGCGAATCTTAGTAAAGAGTTTAAAATTCGTTAAGAGTAAAATACTAAATAAGAATCTCAGTAAAATAGTAATACGGTATAATTTTCACGAATATTTGATCCAAAACCAACCAGAAATTAAGTTATTTTATTCTACTGCTACAGGTATGAAATTTTTCAAAATTCGACAGAGGACAGTGATGTTTTTAGGATAGGGGAACAGAAAGACACTTGCCCCGGGCGAAGAAATTTTAGGGGCGCATAATTTCAGATTTGAACACAAATTTAGGGCTTTGCTTAAAATAGAATTAATTTCAGAATGACACGAATGTCGATGATATTACATTGAATTGCTTCAAATTGATGAACAGTACTTGTACCCAATAATGAGTGGTCGCTTATATTAAATTAATAATATTAATTATTAATAATTAATAATTAAATTATATTTATACATATTATATAATATATAAATTATACATTACATAATTATTATATAATATATTATAATAAATAATTTCTTAGACCACACTGCTTTTCCATTAAAAACAAAAAAAATTTTAAACAAGAAAAACGGGTTTTAATTTTCTATAAAGCAGTGAAATACAAAACAATTAATTATGCACAAGTTCTTTCCAAGGGGATCAGTTAGCCCTAGAATATATGGTTTGCCAAAAATACATAAAACAGGCATCCCCTTAAGACCTATTGTTTCAACAACCAATTCACCAACAGTAAAAATCGAGAAATGGGCAGCAATGACACTTAAACCATTATTATATCTCCAAAATTCGTATATAAAAAACTCGAAATTTTTAAAAGATAAACTTATAAGTGTAGAAATATCAGAAGAATCTAGATTGTTCAGTTTTGATATATAATCCATGTATACGTATATTCCTTTTGATAAATCGTTTAGTATTTTATCCAAAAAACTTGAGGAACGAAAAAATGAGATAGAAGAATTATCTTCGGGAATTGAACTGGAAACTATATTAAATTTAGTCAGAATAACTAGCAGGTGTACTAACTATTTCACGTTTGGAGATAATTTTTACCATCAAATTAGGGGTTTAGCAATGGGAGGGCCTTTAAGTCCGTTGTTAGCAAATATTTATGTAGAGTATGTTGAAAATTTAGCTATAGAAACATATTTTTTAAAACCTAAATTTTGGGGCAGATATATGGATGATATTTTAGTTATTTGGAATTACGGGGAATCAGAAATTGAAGGTTTTTTGGAACATTTAAATAATTTGGGAGGAGAATTAATTTTTACAATTGAAAAGGAAACAGAGAATAAGTTACCGTTTCTAGATATTTTGATCCATAGAAATAATAAAGAACTAGCATTTTCAATTTACCGTAAACCGACTAATAACAACCGTTATTTGTCTTTCACATCAAATCATCCAATCCAAGTAAAAAGAGGTGTGGTTATTTCTTTAGTGGATAGGGTATTAAAATTAGCATCACCAGGATACATAAGAAATGAACTAATTTTTATTAAGGATATTCTAATAGGCAATGGCTCTCCGGAAAATATGATATCTCAAATAATTGAAATAAGGAAAAAAAATTTGACGGAACCAAGAATATTAGAAGAAGATGGGTCAAATAAAGAAACACATTACATAACGTTGTCTTTTATACCAATTTTATCACAAAAATTAAGAAGAGAATTAAAAAAACATAATATAAATACAGCATTTAAATCAGGACATAATATAAGCTCGTTGTTAAATAAAGGGAAAGACAAGATACCGAGAAATTTGAAAAAGGGAGTATACAAAATTCCATGTTCTTGTGGTAAATTTTATGTGGGAAGAACGCAGCAAACTTTAGAAAATAGGCTACAACAACACAAGAATGCAATAGATTGCGCTCTAAAACAAAACAAAAAACCAGAAACGTTTGAGTCAGCTGTTGCAGAACATCTTTATAATTTTCCTCATCACAGTATTTTATTTGATCAAACAAAAATAGTAGATACGTCTGTAGGACTTTTACAAAGCTTCAGGGAAATTATAGAAATAAAAAAGATAATATATGGGGGTACTAGTATAAATAGAGATGAAGGCGAATGTGGGATCAATTAAATTTATAATAGTTTAATTAAAATGCAGGCAAGATATTCAACCAGTACTGATTTTAATAATATTTCTGAAACGAAAGATGACCTTGCGAACAAAGGTCAGAATGGCTTAAATGATGAGAAAAGTAAACGAACTGCAGCTAAGCTTGCAACCAAACGAATCCATTAAATTTAAAATTCATAAATTGGTTGATGAACTTGTGAAATTTAATTAGGGGTTATGGGCCGGGGGTTAGTTGACCTTTTATTGTTTTGGTCTAAGTATAAATATATTCTTCATTTTTGATAGATTTCCATTTATATATTGGGACGAGGCAAGTTGAATCATATATACATTCAGTGCATGGAAGTGTTTATTTAATATGTGAGTTTTGTTTCTTATTTATTTATATTTTTTCTTTTGTTTTTTTTCTTTCTCTTTATGTGTTTAGTATGTTTTATTGTGATGTAAGTTAAGTTTTTTTTTTTTTTTTGTTTAGAAAGGCTCCCGGATGTGGGGCCGAAATATTCGGAGCTTTTGTGCATAATTAATTGTTTTGTATTTCACTGCTTTATAGAAAATTAAAACCCGTTTTTCTTGTTTAAAAATTTTTCTGTTTTTAATATATTATAATATAATATATTACATAATATATATAATATAATATATTATTTATATAATATAATATATTATATAATATATAATATATTATATAATATATAATATATTATATTATATAGTATATTATATAAATTATATAATTAATAAATAAATAATAACTAATAAATTAATAATAACGTACTTCAGATCAACAATAGGCCAGGAGTGACTAAGTGATTTAGCGTTAATGAGCATAGAACGTGAAGAATTAGACGCAATCAGTTCGGACGGGATAATTAAAAATTTTGCACAGGCTAGAGTAAGAAAAGTCAAATTTAATGGAAAATATTGTTAAAATTTGGCCTGAAAATTTTTGACAGGGGATAGGAGGGGGGTGTCAATCAAGATTTTGACCTGGGCACAAGAGAGGCCAGAACCACCACCGGTAGACGGTGATGGACAGATCTAATACAGCAGTGGGTGCAGCCCTGCATCAGCTGTAATATGAAAGAAAAAGTGGAGTGCAAAAACAAACTATTTGATGTCAAATTATCTAGATGTCAATGTCAAACAAATTTTGATGTCAAACAAATTATCTAGACAGAACGTTAATACCAAAAGGTCATGGCATGACCTTCGCACTGAATAGTCGTGTTGATTTTAACTGGGGTGTTTGCTGTCACTTGCTGTATTCCGTGTTTGTGTAGGTAAAGTTGTCAATGAATAATTTGTTAATCATTTGTCCAAGTTAAAAATCGTTTTGGTAAACTTGCAGTCCCTGACCACATCTAAAGGAAACATGCTAACAAAAGTTATACCATTAGATTCCTTAGTTTATGCTCTTTCAAAATATAATAGCACTTTTTTGACAATGCTGTCCAGAAGACATAAATAAGTTCCTTTAAGCTTTTTACTAGTTGCTTTAGCTAGGCGGGGCAATGTGGGGGACAGAATAGGGAAATTTAGGCACCTCGATTCCACACTATTACTCAACAGGCTAAAGGAATTTACTTCAAGAAGCCACACACTATAAGGAGGGGAGGGGCAGGATATTGCAACCTGAGAGCAAGATAGTCCTATTACTCTAAAACACATTCCGAGAAAGACATTATGAAGGTTTTAAACACTCCGTTGTGCTTCCATTATCATAAAATTTTGGAGTTTCCCAAAAACAGAAAATTCAGTGTTCCAAAATTTCTCTGAAA